>NW_023642044.1:168470-171577 GCF_015228065.2 Penaeus monodon
AGCCCTCCCCCCCTCTCTCTCTGCCCTCTCTACTTATCTGTTTGTCTGTTTATCTCAATATTTATTTTCTCCTCCATTTTTTTTCCATTTCTGTCTTCCTTTCTCTTTCTCTCATTTACTTTATTCTTTCCTCCTCTCTGTTTTACGTCCATGATTTTTTCTCGACCTTCCTCGTGATTCGAAAAGCAGAGAAATTCATTTCACCAAGAAGTAAAATAAAAAGCAAATAAGATATCTGAGTCCGGCCTGAAGCAACGGCAACCTGTTGTGGATTAAAATCTGAGTCTCGGATTTCAAGGCCTTGCGCTGGAATCCCCGCGCAGCGACCCGGGTGGGTTAGGTTAGGTGGAGTTTTTCCCGAAGATTTATGTTTCGACGAAGGAAGTATCAAAAGGGAGGGGGAGGGAGGGCATAAGATGGAAACGAATCTGTTGCTGTAGTATTAAATGTTTCACGCAGCGTCATTTTCGGTATAGGACTTCCAGACCGTAGATCTTACCTGGAAAGTCAGTAGTAGCCTTATTTATTTTCGTGTTTCTTACCCACCTGTCTACCTGTCCGTCTGTATATCTACCTGTCTATCTATATGAATCTCTCAAAAACAACAAGAACCAGGAGCCTCCAACAGCGCGCCAATCCAAGCACCCTTTCTTGCACCTAGGAAGTTCACATGAAACGTCTGTACTGAAAAAAAGCTGCACATAGACGATCCTAGTCTCGGATGTCCGCTGGAGAAGGGGATCAGCGTCTTAGACGAAGAAAAATGTGAAACCTTTGAAAAGCAGACGCATCTTGCATCCGTGGCCACTGCATGCTTCAGAGAACTGTCGGAAAGGAAAAAAAAAATAGATAAAATAAAATTAGATGTTCAAGAATTAAAATCATGGGAATGTGAGGATAATTGCTGTGAATTATTTGTTACGAAACTACACTGAATTTGTGTTTGCGATATTGGAAGCCCTACTTCCTGCATCATGCTTCTGCAAACTTTGCCTCGATCATGCAAACTGTGATTTTCATCTTGTTTTAGCCCCAAAGCTATACAATAGTTCGTCTGCCCGTTCTCGTATCCTCTCCCCATGCTTACATCTCCCGTTCCTGGTCCACGGTTCCTGCTCGTGCTTACGCATCCTCGCGTTCTCGCTGTGTTAATGCCTTCACCATTTGTTTTCTTGTTTCACGCATTCTCCCTGTCACTCATCTCTCTGTTCCACATTTCCTCGCTCTTTCATGCATTCTCTCTGTTTCATGTATCCTCTCTCTCTCTGTGTTTTACACATCTTTCGGCGCCATAAATCATCTCTCTGTTTCACTTATCCTCTATCTGTTTTACTCCTGCTTAAAACTTAAAGTACAAAACTTATCACCTACGGAATCTTATCTTGAGAATACTGATTTAGGTCACAGTAGCCCTTACATTTCTCAGTTTTATTCCATTTTTAATTTAAAATTTATTCTTAAATAGCCAATTCTTTTGTTTATCTTATACAGCTTCTTTAGAACTGCGTTTCTTGTTCGAATATCTAACTTTACCAAAGTAAACTACAACAGGCAAAAGCAAATGTCGCCTTTAAAAGACAGTCCCATAAAGTCGAAAAGTTTAGTGGAGAATTCGTGGTGAAGTACAGTTTGGAGGACACTATTTGGTTGCGTCTACGCGGGAAAGATCCTGAGGGACCTCGGCCGTAGGAGAGGACCTGAGAGGGGGAGCCTCCGAAGACAATTAGTAGACTTTCTGTTGGTAAGAAACAAAAGGCTTCAGCACCTGTACTGTACAGATGCTATGTGTGTGTGTGTGTGTGTGTGTGTGTGTGTGTGTGTGTGGTGTGTGTGTGCGTATGTGTGTGAGTGTGTGTGTGCGTGTGTGTGTGTGTATGTGTGTGTGTGTGTGTGTGTGTGTGTGTGTGTGACTGATACGCATACATACATACATATATGCACACATACATACATATATAAATACACTATATATGTATATGTATATATATGTATATTATATATATAAAGAATGCAGATAGATAGAGATAGATAGACATACCGATATGTGTATAGATAGAGAGATAAGTAATTTGGCAGAGATACAGAGACATATAGAGATACGAAAAAGAGGGAGAGAGGGTTAGCCAAACGTAAATTCACATACATATTCACACCAACACACACACATATGACTGTGCATGTGCGTGAATTCCTTCAAAATAAATAAAAAAACAGGCCATGTGTGCTCGGCCAACGGACTCTCCCCGGGCAAAAGAGATATAATTTTACTCAATCGGAATTTCATAACATTTGCCTCATTCACCCGAGACGTCCAAGCAGGCGCGCGTGTGCGTGTGTGCTCGATGCATGCCGTGTGTGTGTGTGTGTGTGTGTGTGTGTGTGTATGGGTGTGGGGTGTGTGTGTGTGTGTGTGTGTGTGTGTGTGTGTGTGTGTGTGTGTGGTGTGTGTGTGTGTGTGTGTGTGTGTTGTGTGTGGGGGTGTGTGTGTGTGTGTGTGTGTGTGTGTGTGTGTGTGTATGTGCCCGCGTGAGTGTATCCAATACATGTCTGCAAGAGAGTCGCGTGCAATATTATCCGTTGCAAGTCACATTTTATGGCTTAGCTAGAATCAATTTCCCAGCGTAGCAATCTTGCCTTCTCCTCTGCTTTGTAAATAAGTAAATGCAGAATCTCTGTAAGTGGTGAGAATTATAAAAATATTGTGATGCGTAGCGTAGGATGGCTTGTTGTACAGTGATCTGTGCTTTGTCGTGGTGGATATGGTATCATGCTCAGCTGTATGCCTTATGCTCACGTCTGTGTTATGTTGTGGCCTATGTGGCATATTGTTCATTCGTGTGCTCTGATGTGGTGAAATTTGTGTATCATCTATTTATATGGCTTGTGGGAGTGACAGCGTTCACACACAGGAGTGCGTGTAGTTTGCATTAGTTTAATTGTGTATATGAACATACATATATATAGCTGATGTGGCTAATACAGGTCGATTAATTTAAATTGTTTTCACTCTGCATTTCCTTTATATATTTTTTCTTTCCCTCTGCTTCACCAGCCTCTCCCCTTTTTTCTTTCTTTTTTTATGCAAACGGCGGGTTTCATGTTTTTAT
>NW_023642044.1:171677-179177 GCF_015228065.2 Penaeus monodon
CCCCCCGGGGCCCGGGTTTTGCCCCTTTTTAAAGGGAAAAAGACAACACCTTTTCCCCCCAACCCCCTGGGGCCCGGAACCCACCCCCCCCCCCCCCCCTATAAAAAGTGGGGTGGCGGGCTTGGGGCCCCAACGTCCACCTGGGGCCCCGGGGGCTTTGCCCCACAGCCTACAACTGTTTGGGTGCCTGCCAGAGCACAGGGCAGACCCCCACCCCATCTGCACCCCCAGTCGTTTCCCACACAAACATATACAGGAAAATTAAAAAATAACTCAAACTGCAAACACAGGGAAAGGGCAAAATTTAAATTCTAAAACAGAAAATTCTCAGAATAAAAGATGAAATCATCTCGAGATTCTACTAAAATTCCTCATATGAAAAAAAACCCTTTTTGCAATGTTGCACATAACTTAATTAATATTAAATATTTTCAAATCTTTGCAAAAACCAGATCTTTTTAAAAAAACAACCTGCCTCCGTTAAATAGTATCACAGCCCCAGTAATAAAACCTATTTTGCCCTGCCTTTTTCCATCCCTTGCTCCACTTGTGAACTTTTCACAGGGCATATCCCCAGCAAAAAGGGTTTACCCTTTCCAAAAATCAATTTGAAAAACCCAAATATTCTAACTAGAGACCAGTTTTGTAATAAGAAAAAAATTCTAAAAAATATTTTATCAGTTTAAAATTATCTGTGGGGCAACAGTATTCGTCAGTTTGCCAAATTTGGGATTACAAGGAATAGATCACAGAAAGGGGCTGTTCTGTCTTTTAAAAACCTATCAAAAGGGGCTTTTGACAAAAACATTCATTTGCGGTGTAGGTTATTTTTGATAGGGTTTAAAATCCCCTAATTCGCTCTCAAAACTATTTTTTTTGTAGTGTCACGCTCTGCCAACCGCGGTTTCCCTTCATATCTGTCAATAGAAAAATAGACCCCAGTTGCCTTCCTTATCTCAGGGTGTACCTCAAAACACTTTTAGGGCCTCTTCTTTTCCCCTGTTTTACATAAATATTTTTGAAAATTTCCCTCGTATTGAATTTTAATAAATAGTGGGTTTTTGAAATTAATTTGTTTTTTCTCCTAGAATCCCCCTTAATGCCCCCTTTTCTTTAATTGTACATTAAACAACGCACATTTGTCTGGGGATGTGAGTAAAACCCACGAAAACCCCATTAAACTCCCCAAAAAATGAGTATAATCCAACAATTTTTGGACTAGTAATAGCCTTTTAATGGTTTTTTCACACTAAAACTATTGAAACTGAGAGATATGATATTTTTTGTGCTCCCATCATCTTAAATGTATAAATATAAAATTACACAACTGTAGGCTCAACCCAACCAAAGACATTTACTTAACATCATGGGGTAAGTGTATGGAATAACCCTGCCCTCACATCTTCACATGTTTCATCACTATTGTCACTCAAAATCATTGAAGACCCATCTTTACATATGTCAGGTGAATTCTGGTGTTTGGGGACAAATGTAAAAAGTAATTTGTATAGATATATATACGGGCAGATAATGTGTACTTATGCATCTGTATTGATGCTTGTAAAAGGTGTACAAATGTGTCTATGTAATACATTTATAAATATATGTGTACGTGTATATGCAAATGCATGCAAGATCCTGGGTATGACGTTAAACTGCACCCCCTGCTGCCTTGTAGGGTATGCCTCTTCAGGCAAAGGCTAGGAGAAGGGAACTCTCACTCCAAGTCCCCCTGCTCCCTTGTAGGGCATCCCCTATTCAGGCAAGGGCTAGGTCCACCGCCTCATCTATGGGGGGCGTCAGGAAGGGTACCCGGGCCTTAATATGAAGCTCCCAATCTAATAATTTTGATGTGGATAAAAATGATCGCACCGACAACCCATGATAAACATGGAAAAGCCAGTTGAAGAAGAAGAAGAAGAAGAAGAAGAATGCAAGGTTAATGTAAGGATATATGTGTATGCATATATGTATGTATTTTATAGTATATGTTTGTGTATTTTTTATTTATTGATTTTTTATAAATGACATTATCATTTTTTTTTTTAGTCTGATTCATTTGTCTGTTCTTGTTTTAATATATTATATATTTTTATCTTTATTACTGCCTTCATCTCAATCCACCTGTGAGTGGAAGACTGAGTCTAAAAATATTAAATACACATTAATTCCCTTATCATAAGGTACCTCTTAAGAAGTTTGTGTTTTTCAGGAGGCTCAGCTATTCTATCTTCATTTTATGTATGTGAATCTGTCTTTATGTATATTGGCTAAATAAACGTTATCACTATCATATTAGTATCCCCCTGGGACTCACAGCCCGCCCCAAATTTCTGGGTAAGAGGATTAGTAACCCTCCCCTCAGCATCTCCTTTTATAAAGAGAATTGCCGGCTGTTTTTTAAATTTTTTATTTTTTTTTTTTTCATTTTTTTATTTTCATTTTTTTAATCTGTGGGGGGGAGGACTGGTAAGGCCCTCTTTCCCCGAGCCACCATTGACCAGGGGTTGGCGGAGTTGATACAGAGCCAGTGCTGTCCAAACGCCAGTGGGCCATGACTCTGTACTTCTAGGGCCCCTGCTGCTCTGAGATTTCCCACAGTTTAACCTGGAACTGGAAAGGGAGAGGCTTATGCGGAGCTGCTCCCTTTATCACACTACCTAGTTCCGGGGGGGGGTGCCAAGTGTAAACCCGCCCCCAAAGTAATTCGTAAAATACCATCATAATATACATAATAACATATTACTAATAATCTACTATATATATTTAAAATAATATAAAATATATATATATATATATTATTAATATATATATATATACTATATCATATCATATTATACATATATTATACACACACACACACACACACACACAACATACACACACACACACACACACAACCACACACAAGCACCGCAACCGCGCACAACACACACACACACACACATACACACACACCCCACACACACACACACACACACACACTCACACACACACACACCACACCACCACACCCCTCACAAAACACACACACACACCACACACACCACACACCCTAAATATATATATATATATATAAAATTTATATAATATAATATATATATATAATTATATATTAATTTTATATAAATAATATATATATATAATATATATATTTTATATATATATATATATTATATATATATATAATATATATTATATTATATAATATATATATATATATTATATATAAAAATATAGTATTATATTATTATATAAATATATAAAATAATATAAAATATAATATATATATATATATATATATATACATCCTCAATAACGGTATGCTCATGTTTGAGCACCGGGGACCTCCATCCATCCACCATCCTTCGCCACTCAACTCGATCTTGCGCTTTTCTTTCCACTTGTACCTCGACAGCCCGCAAATATCTTTGATGTTGTCGCTCAGTCTTGTCTTTGGTTTGCCTCTTTCCCCTTTTTCCTATCACCCTCCCTGTCACAAGTCTTTCTCAATACTTTTACTTCTCATCACATGACCAATAAACTATAATTTCCTCCTGTTCAAGATGTCCAAAAGCCGGTCTTTACAATATATTTTTCTCAGCATATATATATATATTTTATATATATATATATATATTAATATATATATATATATTTTATATATATATATGTTATTAAAATATACATATATATATATATATATATATATATTTATATATATATATATATATATATATATGTATATTTTAATATAAATTATATTTAAAATTTATATTATATATTAATATATAATATAATATATATAAAAATTCAAAAAGGGTAGGTCATGTCTACCCCCGGGGGTCCAGCATGATACAAATTGTATTTTCATGTTGGATGCTCTTGAGTGAGTACGTGGAGGGTCCCCATTCCTTTCCAGGAGGTGCCTTTGGGTATTTTTTAGGTAATCTTCTTCTATTTCCGGTTGGACCAGCACTTGATTTGGGGATGGGCTTGGCCACCCATGGTGGGTGGCAATCAAGGTGAATTTCCCTTTCCCAAAAGGGAAAAACGCGGCGGTCGGTGAATCGAACCCTCGAATTTTAATTGCCGTGGGACAGTCTTTAGTCCGCCCTAAAAATCGGGCCCCCGCGGGCTTTAGGGTCATGGGCCCCCCCTTATTTTTTTTTTAGAATTTAGAGCGGTGGGTTTTCCATTGCCTTCCCTCGGTGTTTTTATCGAGCACCATTCTATTTTTTTTTTCCCCCGGGCCGACTTGACTTAAATATATTTATATAATTTTTTTATATATATATATTATATAATATATATTAAAATATATATATATTATTATATAATGTGTGTGTGGGGGTTGTGTGTGTGGGTGTGTATTGGTGGTTATGTTGGGGTGTGTGTGTGTGTGTGTTGTGTGTGTGTTGTTGTATGAATTCACATGAATAACAATATTGTATGATATGTTTATTTTCGCCAAAGTCACGACAGTTTTTTCTTTCCTATTTTTTTCAAGTTTTTTTTACATAAAAATAGATTTGCTTGGGTATTATTTTTAATCATGACATGTTAGAAGCAAATCCAGAGCTCCTCTTAGAACTTGTCAAAAACAATAAATAAAAAAAAGTACTCATACCCAGGACGTGAAACAATAATCTGTAATGATTTTTTTATAGTTGTATAATAAGGTAATATCCATGCAATATAACGACTATAAAATGCAATGGTAACGTACACTAATGACCACATATACTCTCATACATTTAACGATAAAGAACACAGGAGTCATCGTTGTGATTTGGGCGTGTCTTCAAATCCCACAGCCGGAATAATCTCGTGTTCTGCAAAATTGAAGGCTCCTTTCCTCCCGTAAAAGGAACACCTTCCTCGGTTTGATTTTTTGCATTCTCTCTCTTCATCTCCTCCCCCTCCTCCCTCTCTCTCTCTGTCTGTCTCTCCCCCCCTTCCCTCCCCCCTCCTCCTCCTCTCTCTCTCCTCTCTCTCTCTCTCTCTCTCTCTCTCTCTCTCTCTTTTCTCTCTGTATCTCTCTCTCTTTCTCCTCTCTCTCTCTCTTTCCTGTTCTCTCTCTTCTTTTTCTCTCCCTCTCCTCTCTCTGTCGTCCCCTCCCTCCCTCCCCCCCTCCTCCTCCTCCTCTTCTCTCTCTCCCTTTCTCTCTCTGTCTGTCTCCCTCCCTCCCTCCCTCCCTCCCTCCCTCTCTTCTCTCTCTCTCTCTCTCTCTCTCTCTCTCTCTCTCTCCATTTATCTGTCTGTCTATCTCAACATTTGTATTCTCTCTCTCTATTTATCTGTCGGTCTGTCTATCGCAACATTTGCATTCTCTCTCTGTCTCTGCCTCCTTTTCTCCCTTTTTCTCCCTTTTTGTCTGTCTATTTCAACATTTGTATTCTCTCTCTCTCTCTCTTTCTATTTATCTGTTTGTCTGTTTATCTCAATATTTATTTTCTCCTCCATTCTTTTTCCATTTCTGTCTTCCTTTCTCTTTCTCTCATTTACTTTATTCTTTCCTCCTCTCTGTTTTACGTCCATGATTTTTTCTCGACCTTCCTCGTGATTCGAAAAGCAGAGAAATTCATTTCACCAAGAAGTAAAAATAAAAAGCAAATAAGATATCTGAGTCCGGCCTGAAGCAACGGCAACCTGTTGTGGATTAAAATCTGAGTCTCGGATTTCAAGGCCTTGCGCTGGAATCCCCGCGCAGCGACCCGGGTGGGTTAGGTTAGGTGGAGTTTTTCCCGAAGATTTATGTTTCGACGAAGGAAGTATCAAAAGGGAGGGGGAGGGAGGGCATAAGATGGAAACGCATCTGTTGCTGTAGTATTAAATGTTTCACGCAGCGTCATTTTCGGTATAGGACTTCCAGACCGTAGATCTTACCTGGAAAGTCAGTAGTAGCATTATTTATTTTCGTGTTTCTTACCCACCTGTCTACCTGTCCGTCTGTATATCTACCTGTCTATCTATATGAATCTCTCAAAAACAACAAGAACCAGGAGCCTCCAACAGCGCGCCAATCCAAGCACCCTTTCGGGCACCTAGAAGTTCACATGAAACGTCTGTACTGAAAAAAGCTGCACATAGACGATCCTAGTCTCGGATGTCCGCTGGAGAAGGGGATCAGCGTCTTAGACGAAGAAAAATGTGAAACCTTTGAAAAGCAGACGCATCTTGCATCCGTGGCCACTGCATGCTTCAGAGAACTGTCGGAAAGGAAAAACAAAATTGATAAAATAAAATTAGATGTTCAAGAATTAAAATCATGGGAATGTGAGGATAATTGCTGTGAATTATTTGTTACGAAACTACACTAAATTTTTGTGTTTGCGATATTGGAAGCCCTACTTCCTGCATCATGCTTCTGCAAACTTTGCCCCGATCATGCAAACTGTGATTTCATCTTTTTAGCCCCAAGCTATACAATAGTTCGTCTGCCCGTTCTCGTATCCTCTTCCCAGCTTACATCTCACGTTCCTGGTCCACGGTTCCTGCTCGTGCTTACGCTCCTCGCGTTCTCTCTGTGTTAATGCCTTCACCATTTGTTTCTGTTTCACACGCATTCTCCCTTTCACTCATCTCCTGTTCCACATTTCCTCGCTCTTTCATGCATTCTCTCTGTTTCATGTATCCTCTCTCTCTCTGTGTTTTACACATCTTTCGGCGCCATAAATCATCTCTCTGTTTAAATTACCTCTATCTGTTTTACTCCTGCTTAAAACTTAAAGTACAAAACTTATCACCTACGGAATTTTATCTTGAGATACTGATTTAGGTCACAGTAGCCCTTACATTTCTCAGTTTTATTCCTTTTTAATTAAAAATTTATTCTTAATAGCCAATTCTTTTGTTTATCTTATACAGCTTCTTTAGAACTGCGTTTTTTTGTTCGAATATCTAACTTTACCAAAGTAAAAATACAACAGGCCCAAAAACAAATGTCGCCTTTAAAAGACAGTCCCATAAAGTCGAAAAGTTTAGTGGAAAATTTGTGGGGAAGTACAGTTTGGAGGACACTATTTGGTTGCGTCTACGCGGAAAGACCTGAGGGACCTCGGACCCTAGGAGAGGACCTGAGAGGGGGAGCCTCCGAAGACAATTAGTAGACTTTCTGTTGGTAAGAAACAAAAGGCTTCAGCACCTGTACTGTACAGATGCTATGTGTGTGTGTGTGTGTGTGTGTGTGTGTGTGTGTGTGTGTGTGTGTGTGTGTGTGAGTGTGTGTGTGTGTGTGTGTGCGTATGTGTGTGAGTGTGTGTGTGCGTGTGTGTGTGTGTATGTGTGTGTGTGTGTGTGTGTGTGTGTGTGTGTGACTGATACGCATACATACATACATATATGCACACATACATACATATATAAATACACTATATATGTATATGTATAATTGTATATTATAATTTTAAAGAATGCAGATAGACAGAGATAGATAGACATACCGATATGTGTATAGATAGAGAGATAAGTAATTTGGCAGAGATACAGACATGTAGA
>NW_023642044.1:181677-190858 GCF_015228065.2 Penaeus monodon
ATATTTTTGTTATAATGTATAATTAATAAATATATTATATATTAATATATATATTAATATAATGTATATATAATTATAAATTTTTAACAAGCTTCTTCCCTTGCAGGTCTAGGCCTCTCCCAAAATTTTTTATTGAAGGGTTATTTGGCAGTCCCACCCTTTCCCGATTTGGGTGCCCTTCCCATCCCGCGTTTTACGCACTACCCTTATCCAGGCGGCGGATTCTCCTACGATACCTGCGTTTGGTTCCCTGGGATACCGTTTTTTTTTTTTTTTTTTTGGGGTTTTCCCCGGGGGGGTGTTTTTTTTTTTTGTTTTTTTTTTTTTTTTTTTTTTTTTTTTTTTTTTTTTTTTTTTTTTTTTTTTTTTTTTTTTTTTTTTTTTTTTTTTTTTTTTTTTTTTTTCGCTGGGATCGTCTCGAGCCAACAGCCAAACTACCGTGGCGGGGGAACAACTTGGGACACGAGGGTCGGGTCCAGTCTCTATCCACTAGACTACCCGTCAGTTATACCTGAAGATGGAATCCAGGTGGTTTTCGAAACGTAGTCTCACAGTCAAAAAACAGTTTTTGTATTGGGGGTTTTTCCCATTATATATATAAAATATATATATAATTATATATTATTATATATATATAAAAAAATTTATTTAAAATTTTTATATATATATATATATATATATGAATGCCCGCGAAAGTCCGTGGTTAGAACTGGCCCCAAAAACCCCCGGGGCCCCGAGTTAAATTAACCGCCAGGCAGTCAAAAAAACCCCTGCGTTCTGATGTGCTGTAGTTATATGGTGTTTTGCATGTATGGGGGCCGCGGTGGCCGAATGGTTAGAGGTCAACTCAAGACTGTCACGACGGCATCTGAGTTCGGGGGTTCGAGCACCCCGGGCGCGTTTTTTCCCCTTTGGGGCAAGGAAAACTTCACCTCGTTCCCTGCTTACCCCTGGGGGCCCAAAGCCACTAAAGCCCGTCCCGGGTAATAGAATGGTGACTCGATAAAAACCCCGGGGGAAGGCAAGGCAAATCACCGCTCAAAAATTCTAAAAAAAAATCTGGAGCCCATGATCGTAAAAGGCCCGCAGTGGCCGAATTTTTAGACGTCGGGACTCAAGATGCCCGCGGCAACTAAAATTCGAGGGTTCGAGTCACCCCCGCCGCGTTGTTCCCTTGGGAAAAAGGGAACTCCCTTGATTGCCTACCTAAGCCACTGGGGGCCAACCCCCCAAATAAAAGTGCTGGCCCCAAGCCCGAAAAATAGAGAGAATGATTACCTAAAGGACCCCCGGGCATCTCCGTGGAAAGGAACGGGGGCCCCTAAAAGTTCACCCCAAGACATCACAACATGAAAACACAATTAAGTATCATGCGGACCACGGGGGCTCAACAAAACCTACCGTTAAAGAAGAAGAATGCTGTAGCTTTTGTGTATGTGTTTTTAGGTGTGTATGTGTGTGTGTTTTGTTTTTGTGTTTTTTGTGTGTGTCTATCTATCTAATATCCTCCATTGCTGTTCATTTTTCTATTTTCTATCTATTTTAAATTTTTTTTTCTTGAAATAGCTTCTGAATACGTAATTTTTAACAAAACTTGCCTAATAATGCTTTACTGATCTTAGTGTAATTTTCCCCCATCAAAAACAGAAAATACTCGTACAACATGAAAAATAATGGGCTTTTAAAAAGTGGTCCGCGAAAAACGAACCCCTTTATGAAATTCGGTTCACTTTTTATCTCATCTGATTAAAAACTAATAATATAAAAAAATATACTCTATTTTTATTTGGGTTTTAAAAACGACTTCTCTTTGTCGGAAATCATTTTTTAATGTTTGTTTTTAGTCCTGAAGGAATTTCCCTTTTGGGGTCAAAAGTTGATCGAAAAAAACACAAAATTCCTTTTGCAATTTCGCTCAAACCTGAATTTATATCACTTCATTTGTCCCTCTACTTACCAAAAATGCTCTCTCTCTCTCTCCTCTTTTCTCTCTCCCCTCTTTTTCTTTCTCTTTCTTTTCTTTTTTTTCTCTTTCTCTCTCTCCCCGCCCCCCTCTCTCTTTTCTTCTCCTCCCTCGAGTCCTCCCTCCCTCTCTCTCTCTCTCTCTCCTCTCTCTCTCTCTCTCCCTCTCCTCTTCCCTCCTTCTTCTCCTCCTCTCTCTCCCTTCTTCCTCTCTTTTCTTCTCGTCCCCCCTCTCTCTCCTCTCCCTCTCTCCTCCCGTCTCTCCTCTCCGTCTTCCTTCCCTCTCCTTTCCCCTCTCCTTCCCTCCCTCCCCCCCCTCCCCTCTCCCTCTCCTCTCTCCCTTTCCTCCCCTCTCTCTCTCTCTCTCTCTCTCTCTCTCGGCCTGTCTCCCCCGTCCCCCATCCTTCTCTCTCTCTCTCTCTCTTCCTCTCCCTGTACCTCTCCCTTTCCCTCCCCCTCTCCCCTCTCCCTCACTCCCCCTCTCCCTCCCCCTCCCCCTCTCACCCTCTCCCTCTCCCTCTCTCTCTCTCACACTAGTCTCTCTCTCTCTCTTCCCCTCTCTCTCTCCTCTCTCTCCCCTTCTCTCTCTCTCTCCGTCTCCTCTCTCTCTTTCCCCCCTCTCCTCCTCTCTCTTCATCTCTCCTGTCTCCTCTTTTCCTCCTCATACTTCTTTCCTCACTCCTCCTCCCATCATCATCATCATTATATCATCATCATCTCCTCCATCTATTTCTTTTCCCTTCCTCCTCCTCCTCCTCATCATCATCATCATCATCATCACTGGCTGACTAAAAAGGCAACATAAAAAGAGCATCCATATTATACATTTATTACGCACAAATCTTTCGAACAAAACCAATACACAAGACAACACACCATACACTTACTTGGAACAGGCAACCAGCCACAGCACGAGAACACCAGTCAGCCAGCTAATAATCCAACGGTCTGTCACCACACAAGATAAAACCCTTTCTCCTCTGACCGGACCTGGCTTGACCTTTTTATACTGGGGCTTGCCGCGCTTGGTGAGGTTATACCCATAATGCAATTCATTTTATTCATTAAATAGTGTATGGTTTGGTTAAAACAAGTTTAAATATACATAAAGTAAAAAAAAAGTGGGCACGTAAAATGAATTAAAGTCATGAAAGTACGAAAAAGTGAAAGAAAGGGATCCGTGAGCGAAAAAAGGAAATCACAAAGAGAAAAACGGAAGAAAAACAAAACTAAGGGGAATTTTGTCAAGACAAAAAGAAAGAAAAGCAAAGGGAAGTTTTAGAATACGTGCAGTAGAAATAGTGTAGATGTATATGTAGATCACGGGACAATGGGAAAGGTAAGTCAGATAGTATAAAAGCACAGGCTCATTCTTATTTAAAAAACACAGACAAGCACAGAAAAACAGCAAAAACCCATCATTTGCAGCGAAGAGCCGAGAGTTCTAACGATCCTAAACGTCAGGGGAAGGCGGCCCGAAAACTCGGGGTGACCGCCTGAAAAAGGGAAATTCCTCACTCACCACCACCACCACACCATCATCATATATTTTAATACACCTCGCCATACCATTTATCATTCGGCTCATCATCATCATCACCCTTCATCTTTCCTCCTCCTCCTCATATCATTTCATCATCACCCCAAACCCTCCCCACTTTAACACATCATCATCTTTACACACATATCTCACATCATCTTACTCTTTCTCCCCTCCCCTCATTTTCTTCCTCCCCCTCCCCCTCCCACTCATCTCATCACCCCATTTCACCATATTTACCACCATCACCATATCTCATTATTCCATTTCATCCTTGTCCCCCCCCTTCTTCCCCCCCTCCTCACATCATCATCATCACCATATCCTCTTACTCCTCCTTTTCCCCTCCTCCTATTTTTTTCCCCCCCTCCTCGTCCCCTCAAAAGTTTACACCCCCACCACATTTTCATCATTATTAGACAATTCACATAAAGAGAGACTATAAATCTTAAAAATCCAAAAAACGTTAATTTGGTCTTATTAAAAATTCATTTTTTTTTTTATTTTTATCTCAATCAAACCAACGAAAAAAATCTATAAAACAGACTAAATTCTTCGGGTGTGTACAACTTCCTTATTTTTTCGATGCAGTTTTTGCCCTCACTCGCGCATATTCTTGGTAACTTTTTGAGAAAATCTTAAAGTAATAGGAACTTAAGAAAATTCGATTTTTAACCCATGCATTGTGGGCGAGAGTTGGAAAGGAGTATAAAAGTTGTACATTTCTTCTGTAGTGTTTCGCTTATACGCCATCATGTGTAGTTGATTATTTCTTTTGTTCTTTTACTCTCCTTTTTTGCATTCTTCTAGAAAACAAAATGAAAGAAGAAAGTCGGACTCCCAGGGGGGCCGCGTGAATGTTTTCAAACGTTCAAAATATTTTCATTTGTAGGATTACCTCTTTTCTTTTCTCCTTTATCTCCTTCTCGCTCTCTCCTCTCTCTCTCTCTCTCTCTCTCCCCCCCCTCTCTCTCTCTCCCATATATATATTATAATATAAATTAATAATAATAATGTATATAATAAAAATATTAAAATTATATAAATTTTAAATTAATATTATAATAACATATATAACATATAAAATATATATAATATTATATATTATAATATATATATATATATATTTTTAATTATATATAAAATATTTATTAATATTTTTATATACACATAAAAATAAATACTGTTAGTATGATGTATTAAAATATTAATATAATATATATATATATATATAATATTATTTACCTATATATATAATAATTTTATATATATAATTAAAATTATAAATAATAATTTTATATATATATATATTATATTTTTATATATAATGATATATATAACATAACAAATATATAATAATATATATTTATTAAAAAATATAGATCTATAATTAATATATATATAATTATTTATATATATATAGATATAATTTAATATATTTAAATTCTCATATATTATATTAAAAATTTAAATAATAAATTAATTATATATATTATATATATATTTATGTTATATATATTATTATGATATATATATATTATATATATATATAATATATAAAAATAACAACATACAATACACAAATTTTTTTTTTGTTATATTTTTTATATATTATATATTAAATATTTTATATTATTTTTATTATATATTTTATATATTATTAAAGGAGAGAGAGAGAGAGAAGGGGGAGAAGAGAGAGGAGAGAGAGAGAGAAGAGTAAGGAATAACAAGAAAAAAAGAGGAAAGGAGGGGGAGAGAGATATTTTAAAATAAATTATTATATATAATATTATTAAAATATATTATATTATAAAAACACACCGACTATGCTGTTTGGTGTGTGGTTTCCAATGGTCTTTTCCTTTCAGCCCCCAAAACAACCTAACCCGCATAGCAGCCCCCCTTAACCTCCCCCCCCCCCCCCTCTGAAATGGACCTTTAGGGGGGGATGAGTCTCGCCTCCGCGCCGGGTGAATTATTTCCCTTAAAATCGTTTTTTTGGGATGTTACCTGATTTAATTGGCCCCCTGCAATTTAAATTTTGCAGGTGCGCTCGTAATTAAAACAAATATTTTGTAAACACTGTGCTGAGTTGGGGTTCCAGTGATTGTTTCTGATAATTCGTTTTTTATTCAGCGCTGGTATGAGACTTTTTCGAAAAATATAGTCGGGAATGCACACTGGTGAAATGTTTCATTATATAATATATATATTATATATATATAATATATATTATATATATATATATATAATAATATTTGTATATATTACCATATTATAATGTAAAAAATTTATGTAAAAATATTTATATAATGTAATTTATATATATATATATATTATTATATATATTAATATATTATATATAATTTTAAAATATATATATATATTATATCACAACGCACACGCACACGCAAATGCAACAACCCACACACACAACACACACACACCCACACACACACACACACACATCACACACCACACAACAAACACCCCCACAAACCACCCCACACACACCACAAAACCAAAAAACACATTACAAAAAACAAAAAAAACCACACACGACACAGACACAGACCACACCACCCCACATAAACACACACACCCCAACCAACAAACACATTTACAAAAAACAAAAAAACACCAAACACACACACACACACAAACCCCAACTTCAAAAAATTTTTTCAGTGAGTTTTAAAAATTTCATTTGCTGTGGGAACCAACGCACTTTCGATTCAAAGTGGTGGCCCCAAGTGACAACTTCCAGGCTAGATTTTTCGGATCTGTTCTCGAAAAACGTTTTTTAAACATATTTTTTTCCCAACAACCTACATCCCTCTCGTGGGAATGGCCCCCGTCGTTGCTTTGGAAATTTTTAAGAGGAAAAGGATCGTATTTTTTCTTATCGTCTAGAAAAATCAATTGTGATGACAACGAAATTTTTAACTTTTTTGGGCCCTTTTCGTAGCAGGGCTTGACTCTGAGTGGAAACCCGCCCGATGGGGCTTCTTTTCCTCATTTTCGGTTTTCTGAGCAACTGCTGCTTGAAAATTCTAAAAGCCACCAAAAAGTGGTCAAAGTGTTTGTTAGAAAACCCCTGGGGATTTCCCCCAAATTGTTTTTAAAATTCTCGCACCTCTTTACCGAGTTCAAAAATTTTAACCTTTTAGGGGGAATGTAAATTTCATTATCACTGGGTTTGATATGAATTTGCGTCTGGGCCCAAAATGCTTGGAGTTTTTGATGCGTTTTGGTATTTGAACAAATCAATCTTTTGGGTTTTGGCTCTATGGCCGGTTAGTCTATGTAATCGTCGTCTGGGGTGTGCTTTTAAACTAAGTTTTTGTGATGAGCGATTTTTCTCCTTACACCAGCCTATAAGTTTATCTACACATTCATCCCGTTTCCCCCATCTCTTTCTAAACCCAACTTCAGTATTAAATTCGCCCATGACAATCATAATTTCATTTGATTCACGTAAGGGAGAATAATTCATTAAGAGAGCTGTAGAAGTGTAATTTGTTGGTTTCCAGCATCAATGGGAGCATATCCCTCCCAAATATGTTTACATTTATAGGACTGGGCTTTGATCTTAACTAGAAGCATGCAGTCGTTTTCAGGCCAGAACGACAGAATGAATTATGAAAGATTTTATCCAGGACCAGAGCCACTCCACTTTTATGTTCTTGACCTCCTGAAAAAAAGGATTCTTTTCTGGTTATTCATAAGTGTTTGCTAACATTAGGCCATCTGACTTCGCACAAACCTAAGCATTGTATAATCATTTCTGTCCATCTCGTGGAGAATGTTTGTCCAGTTTTCCTGTTTAGTATAAACTTCGAATGTTCTTTTTTTCCGAGCTTGGATGGTTATGATCTAAATCTTTTAGCTTTCCTATTTTTTGGGTAGTTGGTTAGCATTTGCAGGATGACGATCGCAGCATCCCTGCATTTAATGCTGCTACCGGGCGAGGATCCTACAAAGACAACCTTGTGATGCTCCGTTTATGCGTTTTTTTTTTTCGCAAATCTTCCGACTTGACATCATGTATCTACGATATATGCAAATCCGTGGTGTATGCCCACGCACGCTCGGTCGATGTGCACGTACATGAACACATGCACACGCACACGCACACGCACACACACAAGCCCCAACACACACATACACACACACACACACACACACACACACTCAACAATAATATATATATATATATAATATATATAATATATAATATATATATATTATATTTTATATTATTATAATATATATATAAAATATTTTATATATATATATATATATAATATATATATATATATATATATATATACATATATATATACACACACATATATACATACTTGTCTAAATATGTGTATGTGTATAAATGTGTGTATGTGTATGTGTATGTAAATATATGTATATAAATAAATAAATAAATAAATATATATATATATATATAATATAATATATATATATATATATATTTATTTATAGACACACACACACACACACACACACACGCGCGCGCACTCACATATATACACACATACACGCATATACACATATATATATATTTATATGTATATATATGTGTGTGTAGTTATATGTATACACACACACACACACACACACATACACGCATATATACACATATATATATTTAGATGTATATATATGTGTGTGTAGTTATACACACACACACACTCATATTATTTGTTATATATATATATATATATATATATATATATATATATATATATAGTATATAGTATTATATATATATATATATTATTATATACATTATACACAAACACACCCCACACACCACACACACAACACCACACACACACCACCGCAAACACACACACACACACACACCCACACCACACACACACCCCAATAAAATATCTATATATTATATATAATATAAAAATATATAATATTTGTGTGTGTGTGTGTGTGTGGTGTGTGTGTGTGTGTGTGTGTGTGTAAAGGTGCTGATTGACTTATTACGGCCGGGGCCCTCCACCAGTACAACCTTCTGCGCATCACCTCTCCCTTTGTTGCTTAGTTTTAAAAATTTGGGTCTAGAAGGAACTTTATTACTACCAGATTTATTGTTCAATTTCATACACAGGGATTAAAAAAAATAAATGAAAGTAAAAAAAAAAATATAGAAAAAATAAATTAACAAAATAATTCATGTAATATAAATCACAATTTAACTATTCCCCATTTCAGTGCACTTAGTGACCAATAATCGTAATTTCACAGTTTTACACAACTCATGTAACGTCCCGGGTGTTCCTAACTTTCCTTCATCTCCTCGCTCCTCTCTACTCACACCTAGGCCTCTTTAGCTCACCTTCGCCTCACGCCTCACGCCTCACGCCCTCGCCTCACACCTCCCCCCCACGAGTGCGCTTTTGTACGGGCGTACGGACGTACGCACTTGGGACGTGGCACAGCACTTTGTCACCCACACCGGAAACCCGAAACGTTAGTGGCTGTTTACCCCCTCGGGTGGGTATGGTCTCGTCTGGGCAGCTGTCGTAGTGTGAATGAGACGTCACACTGGGGGATTCCCCTGGACATTCCGGAATAGGACTTTCACTATTTCCCTATTTTTTTTCTACTTTTTTTTTCTTTCTACTTTCTTTTTTTTAGGTTTTA
>NW_023642045.1:0-40567 GCF_015228065.2 Penaeus monodon
ACGTTAGTGAGAGCTGTTTCCACAGTCTAGGGAGATGGTGAGCACAGTGATCCAGACGTTCTGACGATTTTGCTAAAAGTGCTGTTCTTCTGGCTGCCGTGTACCTAACAAGCTAAATTTTACAGGATGTCTCGAAAGGGCAGGACCTGCTTCCTCTTGTTGCTTTTGATTTTGGAACTGCACAATATTTTGTATCTTATAGTTCTGTTTTTTTGTTGTTATATAATATAAAATATTTTAAAAATTTAAAAAACTATTACCTTGATCTTATCATTTCTAATCATATTTTCTTACTGTAATGTATTTTTATTTGTATTTTCGTTTATTGTTTAATTTTGTTTGTCTTAGGGCGTTGTGTGGCCCTTTTTTTATTTTTTTTTTTTTTTTTTTTTTGCATTTATCCTTCCTTGGTTTTGTTTTTTTTGGGGTTTCTTTTAAATTTAGTTGTATTCTGGTTTTAGATATATTTATTGCACTGGATATCTTTTCATTGTATGCATATTGTTGTTCACAGCTAAGTCTATGTACTAATTGAGCTCTTTTCGCAGGGTGTTGCGTTATGCTCTAGTCCAGCCCAGTTATGGTCGGTTTTAGAGGGCAGGTGTCGTGTCTCGCTCGTCCCTCTTCTCGGAACCTGTAGTGGCGCCGTTGCCCTCTGTCGTGAGTGGTCGGCCTCCGAATCGCTCCCCCGTGGTCTCTGTGGTTCCCCTGTTACAGCCTGGTGCCTGCCGATACGTTCTGGAGTGAATGGGCCGGACGAGCGTGAGGGACCGCCGGAGAGAGTTAGAAGCCTTCGACGACGTTGACGATGGAAGGGAGAAGATCGAAGTCAGGAGGGGAGGGAACATGTAGTGAAACAAACCGCTCCATCCCTCTCTGTTGCCGGGACGGAGCCCGTACACTTTCATCGGGATCCGGGGAATGCGGCTGCCTCTCGCCCCCTGAATATACTTTAAAGAGAGTATTGAAAATCCAGTGATTGTAGTTTACTTTATGTTCAGTTTCCCTTTTTTATTTCAGTTTGCCTTTTTTAGCTTGTGTGATGTGTGTGCATGTTTTGATTCTTTTAATCTTTTATCTCGATCTCATTTTACTTTTTTTCTTAAATTACCCCTTTTTTTTCCAGTTTTACTTTTCTTCAGCGTTTCGTATGTTACTGCTTTATCTTCTTTTATCCTTGTACTTTTATTTGCTGTATCACTTCGTAATTTTTTGGTTATCGTTTAATCTTCTAATTATTTTTACTATCCTTATTAAATTTGTTTTTCGGGGAAGCTTTAATATAACTCGAGACCGTGCGCGCCCCTACCTTTAAAAGGGACCGCCTTGTACGGGGACTCTTTTTTTCTCTTATCTTGAGAGGCTTAACCCTTCCGCGGGGTCTGTTTTGCCTTTGTGACTGAGGAGTGGGTGTTTTGATTTGGATGCTGATTTCTTTTCGCCTGGATATTGTAAGTACGTGGCCAAGTGCACAGCTATACATACAAACTGAATTAAGATAATCTGGTGCCTAAATTAATGTATAACTGATCAGAATCTCTTGTTTGCCCCCACCTCAGTCAGTTTTATTTATTCATGATTCTCTGCTGTCTTTTCTTATCTAATTGTTTTATCCATGTTTTTTTTTTTTTTTTTTTTTTTTTTTTTTTTTTTATCTTACCCAGTATCGTTTTAAGGTTTTAAAATATTAGAAAATGAAGAAGATCGAGACGCAATCACCCAAACGAGCCTAAAGATAAGTTGGCAGTAATGCAGCCTTACACCTGGCACGCCCCCCCTAAAACCCCTAGCCAGGGCGTTTCAAATCGTACAAACCCTATTTTTATGGTGGACAGTCGGTGGGGGTGATTGTAGAAAGCCGGTTGGCTTTATCAGTTCATTAGTAATGAGGGTAAGTCTTGTTTGTTTATTAAACTCGTTTTCTTTGCCCGGCCTTCACCCCGTTTCTGTTGCCTTTCCTTTAATGTTTTAATGGTTTAACTCGTCCTGTATGTGTGATATGTATAGCCTCCACATCTTTTTGGTCTGTGATTTTTTTCTGGTTTGATTTTACTACTTTGGGGTTCTCAGTGTTACGTGTTTGCTTAGTTTGTTTGATTTTAGTATTCTATTTATTTGCTCCTTTTACTGCTTTGTATTTTCCTGTGTTTTTAATTTGTAGTCCTTTACTGTCAAATTTTTCTGAATTCTCAGCATCTTTTTACAAGAAAAGATTTTTTTTTTTTTTTTTTTTTTTTGAGTTTTTTTAACTTTTTTTTACTATTTTTGTATATTCATTCTAGTGTAATTTGCAAACTTTTTACGGTTTGATTTTGGTAGGTTTCATTTATACATTTTATTTTTCTGTGTTTCTTTTTTCTTTTTTAAAATCTTTTAGTGGGGCACCTTTTTTTTCAATTTTAATTGCGATTTTTTAACTGCTTTTTTAAATTTTATCAAATGTTTTTTTGTCTCTTTGAATTTTTAAAATATTTTTTGGGGGGCAATTTTTCTCAATTTTTGGGTTTTACCTGTGCCCCTACTTTATATTTTTTTTGGGGGGGGGGGTAGTTTTTAGACTGCCTACAGTTCATTAGGGCATAGAACAAGGAGGAATAAAACACCAATTTTCACAACCCCCTGCAACCCGGGAATTAGTTAAAACCCGGGTCCCCCCCAACCCGTGTTTCCCGCCTTTGGAGGACCCCCTTGTAATTGGCTAGTTTTGGACATGACAACGGGGGACGAATGACGGGTTTAAGTTGAGAAACCCCCATTGAAATAAAATAAAAATTTGGGCCGGGTAAAGAATGAACAAGTAGAAGCGATGGTCCCCTAGGGGAATTTCCCCGTTATTGTTTCCCCAGTCCACAACAGGTTTAACATAAAAAAAAATATCCTTATATGTAACCCCCCGTAGCAGGCTGCATTTTTAGGGGGTATTAGCATACGGTAAAAGTCCCGTAGCAGGCTGCGTTCTCAGAATGTATTATGTGTATTTTAAAGCCTATAGAAGGCGCGTTTTTTTAACTTGTTTAAAACATATGGGAACGACTGAAGCGGGTTTGTTTTCTAATGTTTTGTAAAACCTATTGGGAACATTTTAGCAGGCTCCGTTCTCAAAAGTAGTATGGTATTGGTAACCGCCCGTAGAAAAGGGTGCGTTTCTGGAAGTATTTTTGTTTGGTAACGCCGTAGCAGGGGTGCGTTCTCTAAGGTGTGTAAAATATTGGTAACGCCTGTAAACAGGCTGAGTTCTCTAAGGTGTGTAATACATATTGGTAACGCCTGTAGCAGGCTGCGTTCTCTAAGGTGCATAATACATATTGGTAACACCTGTAGCAGGCTGAGTTCTCTAAGGTGTGTAATACATATTGGTAACGCCTGTAGCAGGCTCGTTCTCAAAGGTATATAATACATATTGGTAACGCCTGTAGCAGGCTGCGTTGTCTAAGGTATATAATACATATTGGTAATGCATGTAGCAGGTTGCGTTGTCTAAGGTGTATAATATATATTGGTAACGCCTGTAGCAGGCTCCGTACTTTAGGGGAGTAGGGAGGAGTAGGAATCTGTGTGCTTATGACTCAGTCGGTTAAAGGCAACCAAGTGCTACTATCGTGTTTGGGAGTTCGAGGCCCTCTGGTGTCACGAGTGAATAGCTTTTCAACTATTCCCAGCACACAAGTAGGTCACAACCTATAGAATCTGTAGGTCGACGGTTATACATCATTAAGCGTGTGCCCATCTTACTATGCTTATTATCTTTAGGGGATAGTGGTTTAGTAGTTAATGGCATATGGGTGCATATATTATATTCATGGTTAAGTAATTGTAGGTTTAGGTAATGTAGGTCATAGGTCGGTGATTCCCCATTTTCCATTTCATTTAGTATTTTCCATTTCATGTAGTATTTCCTACTGCGGATGTCTCTATGCAAAATCCTCTTTGTCCTTTCAGAGCGCTGAATTTCTAGGGTGTATTATGCATATTGGTAACGCCTGTAGCAGGCTGCGTGCTCTAGAATGTATTATGCGTATTGGTAACGCCTGAAGCAGGCTACATTCTCTAGAATGTATTGTGTATTGGTAACGTCTGTAGCAGGCTGTGTTCTCTAAGGTGTGTAATACATATTGGTAACGCTTGTAGCAGGCTGCGTTCTCTAGAATGTATTATGCGTATTGGTAACGCCTGTAGCAGGCTGCGTTCTCTGGAATGTATTGTGTATCGGTAACGCCTGTAGCATGCTGCGTTCTTTAAGGTGTGTAATACATATTGGTTATACCTGTAGCAGGCTGCGTTCTCTAAGGTGTGTAATACATATTGGTAACGCCTGTAGTAGGCTGCATTCTGTAAGGCGTGTAATACATATTGGTAACCGCCTGTAGCAGGCTGTGTTGTCTAAGGTATATAATACATATTGGTTATGCCTGTAACAGGCTGCGTTCTCTAAGGTATATAATACATATTGGTAACGCCTGTAGTAGGCTGTGTTCTGTAAGGTGTGTAATAATATTGGTAACGCCTGTAGGCGGTTACATACTTTAGGTGGGAGTTTAAGAGAGGTGTAGCTTATGGCTCAGTCGGTTAAAGGCAACCAAGTGCTACTATCGTGGTTTGGAGTTCGAGGCCCTCTGGTGTCACGAGTGAATAGCTTTTCAACTATTCCCAGCACACAAGTAGGTCACAACCTATAGAATATGTAGGTCGACGGCTATACATCATTAAGCGTGTGCCCACCTTACTATGCTTATTATCTTTAGGGGATAGTGGTTTAGTAGTTAATGGCATATGGGTGCATATATTATATTTATGGGTTAAGTAATTGTAGGTTTAGGTAATGTAGGTCATAGGTCGGTGATTCCCCATTTTCCATTTCATATAGTATTTTCCATTTCATGTAGTATTTCCTACTGCGGATGTCTCTATGCAAAATCCTCTTTGTCCTTTCAGAGCGCTGTCTGCCGAGCCTACAGAAAATGGAGAACAAGAAGAAAGAGAAAAGATTAGATGGATGGATATCAGAAATCGAGAACATCGACCGGAGCCGAGACTTATACTCAGAATCTCTCTAATTCATCCCCTAGAGCAGCCTGTTCTCCAAAGCCCGCAGGTCGCCCCTTCATTGTTTTATTGTCATTGGTGTTGAGTGTGAATGTTTTATAGATACTGGCTCAGAATGTACTATTGTAAAGGCAGGGATAATTTCAAAACTTAAGATTAAAGGTAATTGTTCTTCTGAACAGTTAAGAGGTGTATCTGGTTCTTGTTTACCAGTAGAGACTGAAGCTGTCATTAAGTTCTTTGTTGATGACAAATTATTTGTGCGTCCTAATGTGTGCTTTGTGTCTGATATTCCTTTCCCAGGAGATATTTTGATAGGAATGGATCTGTAACCACACTTCAGTTTTAAAGTATTCCATATTCTAGATCCCACTGAAGACAGACTATTTATCATTGCAAGGTGAACAGTTCCCTATTGTATATACTAATTGTAAGTCTTTAGAAATACAGGTTATCCAGTGTGTCAGCGAGTCTTCAGAAGCTCGGCAGTCTTCTTTACGTGCAATGCAACTCAGTGATTTAGAACAGTTTCATGCCCTCCAAGGAGCGGCTTTTTTGTGTCTTGCACTGTACCAAAGTGTTTTTCAGGAGAAGTAGCTGTTTTTGCTGGTGTTGCATGTCCAGTGATTGCTCCGCATTCCCTTCACAGCGCGGAAAATCATCAGATTGATATGTGGGTGCTATATGACTCGACCCGACCTCTTCGAATAAAGAATGGTATGTGTATTGGTGTTGTGGAAAACAGACGAAATTGTCACACTGGAAGATGATGCTTCACAGCCCTGTGTCATGCACACACATACACACACACACAAACACAAACACATAGAGAGACAAACAAACAAACACACTCACAAACACACAAACAGACACAGAGAAAACAAACACACACCACAAACACACACACACAACACACAAACACACACACTAACAAGCACACACAAACACACACACACAAAGACAAAGAAACACACAAACACAAATAAACATACACATAAAGGCACACACAAAGACACAAATAAACTCACATATACACACAAACAAGCACACGCACGCACAGACACACACGCACAAACCACACCACATACAAACACACACCGCATACAAACACACACCACATACAAACACACACCATAGAAAACATGGAAACATAGACGAAATTGTCACACTGGAGGATGATGCTTCACAGCGCTGTGCCATGCGCACACACACAAAAACACACAAACACACACAGAGACAAACACACACTCACAAACATACACACACACAGAGACAACCACACACACTAACAACGCACACAAACACACACACACACAAAGACATAAAGAAACACACAAACACAAATAAACATACACATAAACACACACCCACAAAACACACCCACAAAAACAAACACACACATACAAACACACCACATACAAACACATACAAACACACACCACATAAAAACACACACCACATACAAACAGACACCACATACAAACACACACACACAAAAACAAACAGGAAAACACAAAAAAAAAACGACACACAAACATACACACACAAACACAAACGCATAGTAATATAGAGAAATCTTATGAGAATTCACATTCTTTTATGATATTAGACCAGCTAAAGTATTGCGTTTCCCAGATATTGGCAAGTTTCTGAGAGAGAACCACGTCTACTCCTGATGAAGCTGTGAGTTTTGCAGATACTTGGACTCCTGCTCATGGATCTCACACGAAATCGAACACCGGTCTCCACAGAGGTAAGAGGATGGTTCAGACCAAATGGTTGGTTCCAGAAGAAGCTGAGGAGAAAGCTCCGAGACCTAAAGTAACATGTCATGGTTGTGGTGAAGTTGGGCACATCAGACCACGTTGCCCTAAAAATCCTTTTGCTTTCAAACGACAATCTAGTTTCTCCCATCAATTTTTCATTTGATGACAACTCGCCTGGTAAATTCTTAACTTGTGGCACCATCAATGGTTCTTGGTTCTCGGCAAAGCTCCGAGATTCCGGCTGTTTCTTGTTATTGCTGCTGAACACTTACTCCAGGATGTTGACCTGACATCATGTCAGTGGACTAGAGTTTCTTATTATCTGCGGCATACACACACTTTCCCTCTAGTTAAATGTTTCATTCGATGTCCATATTATGTTGGATGGGGTTTAAAGCTGTAAGGGCAGAAATCAAAGTTTGCTCTGTGTTAATCGGGAACATTCCAGGTGTTAAAAGATCATAACCCTGATGCTGTTACTAGTAAATCTACTACCAGTTGAGCTGTGTCTGACCATATTGAAACTATACCGTGTACTGTACCAGTTACACAAATGACTAATGTTACTGATGAATATGTTGAAGCAGTTGAAACTAGATCATGTAAAATTAAGAGAGTCCATCCTCTAGTATTAGCAAAGTTAGAAGCTCTCAATATCACACCTTCGGAATTGGTCAAACTCCAGTCAACTCGTCCATCTTTGTCAGGTGTCAGGTGCAAAGCTAATGCTGGGGAAACAGAAAACATGCGCGATGGCTGGTGTGTATAAATATGAGGTAAGGAATGGTTTGATCTACGGCTCCCGTGTGAATTGCAAAGTCTGTGAAAGGCGAACCTCTCTGGTTGTAGCTGCTGACTGCCGGAAGATAATTCTCAGTCTAGTGCATGAAAGTCCACTTGCAGGCCATTTCTCACACCGTAAGACAGAAATTAAGGTAAGAGAACAATTTTATTGGCCTGGAATGGGTGCTGACATCAAAGACAACTGCAGATCTGTGAGAAGTGCTAGAGAATGTCCAGTAAAGTCATGATAAATCCAGCCCCATTATAGCCAAAACCTTTTATGACAAACTTTTCTCGTGTTGCGATCCCTAACACATCCAGGTAAAAGACATTGATTCAGTGTCTGTAGCCAAGGCTTTACTAGTGATTTTCTCTGGTAGGCATTCCCAGGGAGATACGCTCACAGAGCTATGCAGTTTACTTCCAAATTAAGGGCTGAGTTCCACAAGTTCCTCAATAAAAAGCCCCTTTTCACAACTTACCCTCATAGTTGTAACGGCAGGGTGTATACAACGATTTTCCATCCACAGGCTAATGGCATGGTTGAGAGGACCGATTGGTGGTGAAAAACGCCCTAACCACTCTACTGTGACTTTGCCTCATATTGGATGAACTGCTTCCCTATGTTCGTCTTGCTTTTAATACAGCTGTTCATAGGTCTACAGGAGAACAACCATTGTACCTTGTAATGGGTCACCATGAAAGCTTTCCTCAGGTAAAAAAAACTATATGGAGGGGGATCCAGCGGCTACAAGAACTCGATGCATTTTTTGAAAAAACCCCCCCAGGCCTGTGAAAAAAGGGACCGGGATTACAATAAGCACCAATCAAAAAAAAGTTGCGGCTAATAAGGTCCCCTTGTACCTTAAGATTTTTCTAAATAGGGAGGTAACGACGTCGTACTTACTTGGTCCTAATGGTTTGGCCCTGAAAGGTTAAAAGGAACGGGTCTGTGAAAAGGGTTTTAAAGGTTTGCTCCCCCAAAACGGAACGCAAGCTTCGTCTAATCAGTTAGCCCCTTCGACGTCAGTGATGAGCCACTTTCCACAGTCTATGGGAATGGGAGGCAAGGGTTACCCTTCCCCAAAATCCAACTTCCTGACATTTTGCTGAAGTGCTGTTCTCTCTGGCGCCGTGTACCAAACAAGCTATAATTTTAAACGGGATGCCTAAAAAGGGTTGTGACCTGCTTCCTCTTTTGTTGCTTTTGAGTTTTAAATGCACTTTATTTATGAAAATCTTTTAGTTTGTTTTGTTTTTTTGTATATATATAATTTTTTTTTTTTTTTTTTTTTTATTTAAAAACTATTCCCTTGATTTACCCCCGCTCATCATATTTTCTTACTGTACTGTTTTTTTTTTTTTTTTTTTTTTTTTTTTCATTTCATTGTTTGATATTGTTTGTCTTATGGCCTTGTCTGGCCTTTTTTTTTTTTTTTTTTTTTTTTTTTTCTTTTTGCTTTTACCCTTCCGGTTTTTTGTTTTATTTGAGTTTTTTTTAAATTTTTTGGGTTGTATTCTGGTTTTGATATATTTTTGACAGGATATTTTCATTTGTATGCATATTGTTTTTCACAGCTAAGTCTAGTACAATTCAGCTCTTTTCGCAGGGTGTTGGCCGTTTGGGGCTAGCCCAGCCCATTAGGGGTTGGGTTTTAAAGGGCATTGTCGGCGTTGTCCTGGTCGGTCCGCTCGTCCCTCTTCTCGGGGACCTGTAGGGGCGGCCTTTGTCCTCTGGTGGGTGGTGGGTTTCCCGATCGCTCCTCCGGGGCCCCGGTCCCGCCGATCGTTCTGGGTAATGGGCCGGACCGAGCTGGGGCCCCCCGGGAGAAAGTTGGGCCTTGACGAACTTGACGTGGAGAGGAGAAATCGAATCAGGAGGGGGGGGATGATGTATAAAAGAAACTCGCCTCTCTCTGTTCCCGGGTGACGGAGCCCGTATCCTGAAGGGGCTCCCTCTCGCCACCTAAATATACTTTAAAGAAGTTTGACAATCATGTTTGTATTTTACTTTTTTTCAGTTTGTTTTTTTATTGTGTATGTTTGCCTTTTTTTTCCCAGTTTGCCTTTTTATCTTGTGTGTGTGTGTGCAGGTTTGATTTTTTTTAATCTTTTATCTCGTCCTCATTTTACTTTTTTTTTCAAAAGTTGTATTCTATTTATTTTCCCCCTTTTTTAATGCTTTTGTTTTTCCTTTTTGTTCCTGTGCCCTTTTAAAACGTAAAATTTTACTTAATTTCCAGCATTTTTTATCACTTCGTAATTTTTTGGTTATCGTTTTAAATCTTCAAATTTTTTTTACTATCCTTTTTTAAATTTTGGTTGGGGGGAAGCTTTAATAAAACCGTTCATAAGGGGACCGGCGCCCCCTTTTCAAAAAAGGGGCCCTTTAGGGGCCCCCCATTTTGGGAAAAACCTTTGGGGGTCTTTTTTTTTTTTCTTTTTTTTGGCCCCAAGTGCACTCTATAAAAACAAACTAAAATTAAAGATAACTGGTGCCAAAAATTAATTAAAAATGATCAAATTTTCTCTTTTTTTACCCCCCACCCTCGTCAGTTTTATTTGTTAATTCTTTTTATTTCATTTTTTTTTTTTTTTTTTTTTTTTTTTTATCTTAACCAGTATATTTTGTAAGGTTTTAAAAATTAAAACTGAAGGTCAGACTCGGGGGCCCAAAATCCCCCAAAACAAAACCAAAGAAAAAGGGTTGGCATACTGCCCCTACACCATGGCAAACGCCCCCTACCCAACCCCCGGGGGCTTTGGGCAAATCCTAAAAACTATTTTTTTTATGGTGGACAGTCATGGGATGATTGTAAAACCCGGTTGGGCTTTATCTTCATTAGAATGAGGTAAGTCTTGTTTGTTTTTTAAGCTCTTTTTTTCTTTTGCACCGGCCTTCACCCCTTGCTTTCCCTTTTCCCTTTTTTTTTAAAATGGTTAACTCCGTCCTGTTGGTGATAGTATAGCCTCCACATCTTTTTTGGGCTGGAATTTTTTTTCCCGGTTTAATTTACTACTTTGGTTTTTTAAGTTCTTACGGTTTTTTAAATGTTTGTTTGATTTTTGTATTCCTTTATTTGCTCCTTTTACTGCTTTGATTTTCCGGTTTTTTTAGTCCCCTTTTCTGTCAATTTTTTAAATTTAATTTTCCCCGCATCTTTTCAATTCCCACATAAAAAAAAAAAATAATAAAATTTTTGGGTTTTTTACCTCATTTTACTAGTTTTTTTATTATTTTTTTTTAGGTCATTTGCTAGCTTTTTACGGTTTTTATTTTATAGGGTTCGTTTATAAATTTTTACTGGTTCTGTTCTCTTTGGCTTTCTTGTAAACTTTTTGTGGCACCTTTTTCTTCAATTTTACTTGCGATGTTTTAAATGTTTATTTAAAATTTATCAAATTTTTTTAATTTCTATTTAATTTTAAAATTTATTGGCCCTTTTATTCAAATTTTTTAACCCGTACCCTACATTTTAGTTTCTTTTTTTTAGATTTTTTGATCTGCCTATCATTATTAGGCCTAGAACAAGGGGAATACCACAATTCCAACCATCTCAAGCCAGGGAAACTAGTTCAAAACCCGGGCCTCCCCAGCAGGGGTTTTTGCCGCCTTTGAGGAACCCCCTTGGGAATGCAATAGTGGAGATTACAGGGGAAGTTGAAAAAAGAAAAAATTAGAAGGGGGGTGGCCGAATTCCCCCGTTATTTTTCCCCGTCCACAACAGTTGGGTTTTCCCGCAAAACCCCCCGGGTTAAGTTCCCGGATCCAGCATCTATACGGCAAATAGGGGGGGCCCCCTTTTACATTCATGGGGCCTCCCAAAAAATTTATTTTTTGGAAAACGTAATTGAAAAAAAAAAAAATAACTATCTTGTAAAAATAGAAATGTATTCCCAACACATTTTTTCCCCTTTCAATGTATTAGATTGGCCCCAGCATGGTGATAAACATCGTCATTTTAAAGCTCATGTACATAAGACTAAGCATATAACTTTATTGACAAAATTGCCGAGAATCACTTCGTTGAAAATCATTTTTTAATCAAAAATTCATTGAAATATTGCAATGTCCTTTGGTGGGTACCTGAGTAACAACCATCGAACCGAGCGACATTTTTTTTTTTTTTTTTTTTTTTTTCTGTGTGTGTGTGTTTTTGTGTGTGTTGTGTGTGTGAGCTGTATTGCCCAGGAATGGTGTTTTTTTAATTAGAAAAGTTTGTAAACTTATTTTTTTTAATATACGCCAAACTTTTCCCCCCTCTTTCAAAGTATATAAAAGGTGTTTACCCGAATCTAACTCCTCAGCAGCCGTGCTTTATCCCCTGGTACAGCTTCCCCCCTGCCCCAAAAAACCCTCCAAGACATTGTTAAAATTATCTAAACTAATGCTTGCTTAGCTCATGTTATTTTTGACTTAGACATTGTTCAAATTTTTTAAAAATATACTTATCATTCAGGTTTTCTATAATCAACTATACTTAATTTGAAATTTTCCTAAATCGAATTGAAATAACAAATTGAAAATTTTTTTAAAAACAACCAAACATCATTAAATTTCCGTTTTTTTATTTTATTTATTTTTTTTATTTTTTTTTAAAAGTGTTTTTATTTATTTTTTATATAATATTTTTTTTGTATTACCCTTAGTAAAAAAATTTATTTTCTCCCTTGAATCTTTAAAAAAGGGTTTTCCTTTTTATTCCTTGGCTTTTTTTTCTTAAAATCTCCTATTTTGCATTTTTATTTTTAGTATTCTTGGGTTTAAATTGTTATCATCCTCCAAGGGTGCCCTATTTAACCCCCTCTTTTTTTTTTGTTTTACAGGGCGCCCCGCTCTGTCCAGGGTTTTTTAGGTAGTATTTCTGTTTGGAGTACTTAGTCCACCTTTTTTTTCTTTCCCCCCCTCCTACTCTGTGGGTTTATGGTAGCGCAGATCGGGCGGGGGTATAGGGTTCTCCTTTGGTTTTACTGCCTTGGGGGCTCATGACCTTTTCCTGGCGTGGGGTGTCCCCCGCCTGCAAAATCACCATGCGTGGGGTGTGGGTCGTGGGACCCAGGTTTAAAATATACCCCGTGCGGCAAAGGGAAAACCAAAGGCTTTGCAGCTTGACGGATATCGGTCGGTCGTGGAGCGTTCCGCCCGTCCTTGAGAGAATTATGTTCGTCTCGCAAAGCGTGAGGGGGGGTAGTGGCGCCTTGGGCGCGCCTAAGGGTGCCTCGTCCCTCTGGCAGCTTGATGGATATCTGCCAGGGTTAAGGAGTGTCTCCGCTCGTCTCGCACAAGGTGCTTGCGAGTAGTGCCAGCACAGGTGAGGCAGACCTCGTGCACCTTTGGGTGCCACGTTCTAGGCGGTAGAAGTGGTTGTTGAAACTAGAACTTCCTTGGGGATCTGAGATCGCCGCTCTGCTTTCTTAAGCTTGTCGTCACACATCTCCCCTCCTCCTCTACTCTCCATACTCCTTCATATCCCTGACATGTTAGGGTGTATTGGGTTTTAGGCCCATATTTGTAACGCCCGTAGCAGGCTGCATTTTCTAGGGTGTATTATGCATATTGGTAGCGTCTGTAGCAAGCTGCGTTCTCTAGAATGTATTATGCGTATTGGTAACGCCTGAAGCAGGCTACATTCTCTAGAATGTATTATGTATTGGTAACGCCTGTAGCAGGCTGCGTTCTCTGAAGTGTATTGTGTATTGGTAACGCCAGTAGCAGGCTGCGTTCTCTAAGGTGTGTAATGCATATTGGTAACGACTGAAGCAGGCTGTGTTCTCTGGAATGTATTGTGTATTGGTAACGCCTGTAGTAGGCTGCGTTCTCTAAGGTATATAATACATATTGGTAACGCCTGTAACAGGCTGCGTTCTCTAAGGTATGCAATACATATTGGTAACGCCTGTAGCAGGCTGCGTTCTCTAAGGTGTATAATATATGTTGGTAACACCTGTAGCAGGCTACGTACTTTAGGGGAGTAGGGAGGAGTAGGAATTTGTGTGCTTATGGCTCAGTCAGTTAGAGGCAACCAAGTGCTACTATCGTGTTTGGGAGTTTGAGGCCCTCTGGTGTCCACGAGTGAATAGCTTTTCAACTATTCCCAGCACACAAGTAGGTCACAACCTATAGAATTTGTAGGTCGACGGCTATACATTATTAAGCGTGTGCCACCCTACTATGTTTATTATCTTTAGGGGATAGTGGTTTAGTAGTTAATGGCATATGGGTGCATATATTATATTTATGGGTTAAGTAATTGTAGGTTTAGGTAATGTAGGTCATGGTAGGTGATTCCCATTTTCCATTTCATTTATTTCTGGGATGGATGTAGTATTTCCTACTGCGGATGTCTCTATGCAAAATCCTCTTTGTCCTTTCAGAGCGCTGTCTGCCGAGCCTACAGAAGTGGAGAACAAGAAGAAAGAGAAAAGATTAGATGGATGGATATCAGGAAACGAGAACAAGATGACAGACGTGCATAAAGTGCCGGCCAACAGCTTTTTTTTCTCTTATTTCAGGTTTACTAATAGTCATTCTGTGAAAATTATATCAAGTCTTCCATTTCTAGATTCCAGATGTTCCAGTCTCTACCACTTTCCTAATGTTTACCTTTCCTTTTTACTTTTCCTGTTGCACCAGGTAATCTCATTATTCCACTCCATCTACCACATCCTGTCCTACACCCACCTTAATGTCTGCTCCTCGGACATCTATCCCCTCTTCCTCACACAAGAAAACCACTGTTTCTCAGGCCTTTGCTTGACGGCCTGATATTTTTATTTTACAAGGAGCTGGACGTGATCTCTATTTCTTATAAGAAAACATGTTCCTTTAGTGATACCTTGCGATTTCATTTTAATGGTTTTACTTCTATTTATTATTTTTATTCACTATCCCCTCAGGACTTGGTTTTATTCTTCTGTTGGCTTTTACTCTTCTGTGCTTTTGCTTACTCTTAGCCTTTGCCTTATTTTTTTTTTCTGTTGGTTTGTTTTTATTTTACGTTCCTTCGAGATGCACCTTCAGTGCTTCTACGCCGCCGTGTTTTAAGAGATTTTAAAAAATATTATGTAAAGGTCTTTTACCTAAGGATCATCTAGGACTCTCTTTTTTTTTCTCAGTAGTTAGTGTAAGCCTTTAGCTTAGCACTTCATTTTGAAATTGCTTTTATTTGTGCACGGCAGTTTTATAATAAGCATAGGGCCCCTTTTTGTATTCTATTGTTTTCCTGGTTTTATATATTAGTATTTCCATATGTTTTTTGTTTGTTTAATTATTACTTTAAATGAGCATTAAGTGATACACACTGGAACTTACCCCCAAGTACTTCTCATGTTACCAGACCTTCAGGGGGATCTGTACACAAGGGGATATTTCAGGTACCGACTTATGTCCCTTACTAGCAAAGGATGCCCTTAGTTGATTCACCACACAGGTTAACGGATGCCCTTAGTTGATTCACCACACAGGTTATCCAGTGTGTCAGCGAGTCTTCACAAGCTCAGTAGTCTTCTTTAGCTGCAATGCAACTCAGAGTTTTTAGAACTGTTTCATGCCCTCCAAGCAGCGGCTGTTTTGTGTCTTGCACTGTACCAAAATATTTTTTTCAGGAGAAGTAGCTGTTGTTGCTGGTGTTGCATGTCAAGTGATTGTTCCGCATTCCCTTCACAGAGTGTAAACTCATAAGATTGATGTGTGGGTGCTAAATGACTCGACCCGACCTCTTCGCCTGAAGAATGGTATGTGTATTGGTGTTGTGGAAAACATAGACGAAATTGTCACACTGGAAGATGATGCTTCACAGCCCTGTGTCATGCACACACACACACACACACACACACAAAAAAAAAAAAAAAAAAAAAAAAAAAACAAACATAGAGAGACAAACAAACACACTCACTCACAAACACACAAACAGACACAGAGACAAACACACACACACCAACACACAGAGACAAACACACAAACACACACACAAACACACACACTAACAAGCACACACAAACACACACACACACAAAGACAAAGAAACAAACACAAATAAACATACACATAAACACACGACAACACATGCACAACATACGCACAAACACACACCCCACAAACACACACCCTACAAACACACACACATACAAACACCAAAACAACATACAAACACACACCCAACACACTACAAACACACACCGCATACAAACACACATACGTAAACAAACAGGAAAACACACACACACACACACACACAAACAGACACACAGACATACACACACAAACATAAACCCATAATCACACACACACAAATAAAAACGCATAAACACAAGCAAACCCATAAACACACACACACAAAACACAAACGCATAAACACACAAATAAAAAAATACGCAAACACATACACACAGGCACACGCGAACACACACACACACAAACACAGAAACACACAAACGAACACACACACATTCGAACACGAACACACACACAAACACAAACACATACACACACACACAAACACAAACACATACACACACAAACAAACACACACACACAAACATAATGACAAACACACATATATTGTAAAGGAATGACATTTTCGTATTTAAAAGATCACTAATGGGAGATATTAGCAAGATATTGTGTGACAAACAAGCATGCGACTTGTAATTCGGACAGTAGGTCTTGGGTGTTCAGGTGTTCAGCTATAATTGGAAAGGAAGAAGGCTGGTGACGGGGCCATCCGTGACATGGCGAAGGTGGGGCCACTAAGTATGGGTTCATTGTCTCGTTTAGTCACTCTCGACCATCCACACATGGTAAGGGTTGATTAATTAGGGTATTGGGATTGACGGAGAAGTCTGGGTATTTTTTGTGTATATATAATTTAATATTTACTTAGAATCAGGTAAATGAACGTAAAAGTTAATTATTTTCGGGGACTTATCGCTGAAAGCAGGGAAAGTGGAACTGGAAAAGAAGGAAACTATAAATCTGTGTGAAAGTGGGAAAAAAAGGGAAGTACAATAAATTTGTGTGTGGAATGTTGTGTATATATTTTTGGAGTGTAGTAAATAGACGAGGGTGAATTAGGTTTCGATTTAGCCCGAGACGAAACGAGGCCCATTGATAAGAACCTAATTATTCACAAGGGGCGTAGTGAGTAGGATTGGTAGTCTCTGGGTTTGCCAAACCATATTCACCGTATATTTCGCGGAAGCCTGGCACAAGCTAGGCTCAAGCCAGGCTCAAACCAGGCACAGTCCAGGCACAGGCCAGGCACAGGCTAGGAACAGGCCAGGCACAGGCCTGCCTCCCCTGATCGTCCTTGGGGCCTGGAGATGAGATTTGTTCAAAGTGTGATTCCGTGTTATATTAAATTATTATTTTTTAATTATTATATATATATATATTTTTTTTTTCTTTTGTGATGGCAGATTTTGAGACACCGGTGAGGCAGACAGATACCCAAGGACTCTCAGGTGATGCTCTGTCCCATCATGTGAGCAAACGACAAAATATCTACAGGGAAAAAAGAGGTAAAAGAGAGCGTTACAAAAATGCAAGGTACGACTCACTCATGAACTTGAAATGACGAAAATCCGTACCAGTAATAATGCCTCCATCACCCAGTATTCAATGAGGATGCTGAGCTAAGGTACCCAGCAATTGATGCAGAAGCATTGGCAGTTGTCGAGGGAGTTAGAGCATTTGACCCATAGTAGAGCCATTGCAGCCATCTGGCTTCAAGATATTGAACCTCAAACACTCAGACTTCAGCAGTTAGAAGATCCTCTTTGGAAGGAAGTTATCTCTTAGAAGAGGAAAAACTTGCCAAGCGTCGTTTACCGCTTTGCCTAGATGAGTTTGAAATAAAAGGTGATGTACTTTACCATGTGTGCCATTTTCCAGATGGGGTCCTTCATCAGTTAGTGGTACCAAAGGCCCTCCGTAGTGCGGCACTTCGACTCGCTCATTATTGTAGCCTCAGTGCAGCTCACCAAGGGACTTAACGCACTCACTGTAAGTTATGTGACATGTTTTACTTTGCAAACATGCTTCGTACCGTCAAAGATTATGTTGCCAGCTGCCAAGCTTGTCAACGACATAAAGGTGCAGCTCTTGCTTTCCAGCAACACTTCCGCTTGATCTCCTTGAGCTTGATACAACTACTGAAGGAAATAGGTATGTGCTATCCATACTGAGATTTTCTTCGCCATTTTATGACCTTGTTTGGCCCACCCAAGTTACTACAAAAATGCCAATGGCACAGAATTCAAGAATGTCCTCTTTTCTAAAGTCTGCGAGTTGCTAAGCATCAAGAGCAGTTATACAACCATTTTCCATCCACAGGCTAATGGCATGGTTGAGAGGGAAAAGTGGTTTGGCCCTGCAAGGATTATGAAGTCACTGGGTCCTGGACAAGGATCATTAGGGATCTTACTCCTTCACAGAAGGCAAGCAAGCTCGATCTCAATCAGTTACGTCCCTTCGACGTCAGTGATGAGCTGCATTTTCCACAGTCTAGGGAGATGGTGAGGCAACAGTTGATCCAGACGTTCCTGACGATCTTGCTGAAGTGCTGTTACTCTCTGGCTGCCGTGTACCTAACAAGCTATAATCTTACAGGATGTCTCGAAAGGGCAGTGACCTGCTTCCTCTTTTGTTGCTTTTGAGTTTTGAACTGCACAATATTTCTGTATACTATAGTTCTTTTTTTGTTTGTTGTATATATATATATATATATATATATATTTTATTTAAAACTATTACCTTGATCTTATCCTTTCTCATCATATTTTCTTACTGTAATGTATTTTTATTTGTATTTTCGTTTATTGTTTAATATTGTTTGTCTTATGGCTTGTGTGGCCCTTTTTTTATTATTTCTTTTTGTTTTTATTTTTTTTGCATTTATCCTTCCTTGGTTTTGTTTTACTTGGGTTTCTTTTAAATTTAGGTTGTATTCTGGTTTTAGATATATTTATTGCACTGGATATCTTTTCATTTGAATGCATATTGTGTTCACAGCTAAGTCTATGTACTAATTGAGCTCTTTTTCGCAGGGTGGTGCCGTTATGCTCTAGTCCAGCCACAGTTATGGTCGGTATTAGAGGGCAGGTGTCGTGTCTCGCTCGTCCCTCTTCTCGGACCTGTAGTGGCGCCCGTTGCCCTCTGTCGTGGGTGGTCGGCCTCCGATCGCTCCTCTCGTGGTCTCTGTGCGTTCCCCTGTTACAGCCTGGTGCCTGCCGATACGTTCTGGAGTGAATGGGCCGGACCGAGCGTGAGGGACCGCCGGAGAGAGTTAGAAGCCTTCGACGAACGTTGACGATGGAGAGGAGAAGATCGAAGTCAGGAGGGGAGGGAACATGTAGTGAAACAAAACCGCTGCATCCCTCTCTGTTGCCGGTGACGGAGCCCGTACACTTTCATCGGGATCCGTGAATGCGGCTGCCTCTCGCCACCTGAATATATTTAAAGAGAGAAATTGACAATCCAGTATTGTATTTTACTTTAGTTCAGTTTCCCTTTTTTTATTTTAAATTTTCCCCTTTTTTTAGCTTTGTGTGATGTTTTGATGTGTTGATTTTTTTTGACTTTTATTCGTCCTCTTTTTTTTTTTTTTTCTAAGTTAGTATTCTTTTTATTTTCCCCCTTTTTTACTGCTTTTTTATTTTCTGTTTTCCCCTGTAGCCCTTTTACTGCCCAATTTTAAATTTAAATTCCCAGCATTTTTTCCACTTCGTTTTTTTGGGTTTTACGTTTTTTTCTTCAAATTTTTTTTTTACTATTTTTAAATTTAAATTGTTTGGGGGAAAGGGTTTTAAATACAATTTGTTCATAGAGGCCCGTGCGCGCCCTCTCCCTTTTAAAAAGGGGGCCGACATTTTTACTGGGGCTCTTTTTTTCTTTTAATCTTGGAGGGCTTAACCCCCTCCTTGGGGGGGGTCTTTTTTGCCGTGTGACTGGGGGTGGGTGTATGATTTGGATGCGATTTATTTTCCCCTGGTTATTTTAGTACTTGGCCAAATTTGTTTTAGACTTTACAAACTGAATTAAAAAATTGGTGCCAAAATTAAGTATAAATGATCAGAATTCTCTCAGTCATTTTTTATTTGTTCGGTTTCTCTCTGCCTTGTTTATTTCATTGTTTTATCCATGATTTTTTTTTTTTTTTTTTTTAATCTTACCCAGTATTTTTTTCAGGTTTTAAAAAAATTTGGGGAAAAAAAAGAGTCAACGGGGGGCACAATCCCCCAAAAACGAGCCCTAAAGGTTGGGCGTACGGGCCGCCCTACACCATGGCACCCCCGCTACCAAAAGCCATGGCTTTTGAAAATTTCACTACAACCATATTTTATGGTGGACAGTCGGTGGGAGTGTTTGTGAAACCGGTTGGTTTTACATTTCTTTTAGTAATGGGGGTAATTTTTGTTTGTTTTTTAAGTCATTTTTTTGCACCTGCCTTCCCCCCGTTTCTTTTTGTCTTTCCTTTAATGTTTTAATTTTTTAATTTCCTTTTCTGTATGTGGATAGGTTGCCTCCACATTTTTTTTCTGTTTTTTTTTCCGGGTTTTAAATTTTTACTTTTTTGTGTTTTTAGTGTTATTTTTCGTGTTTTAATCCGTTTGTTTTTATTTTAGTATTCCATTTATTTTCCCCCTTTTTCTGCTTTGTATTTTCCTGTGTTCCTGTATTCCCTTTTCTGGCAATTTTTCTTAATTTTCCCCCCATCTTTTTTTCTGGCCCCCCAAAAAAAAAAAAAAAAATAATTTTGAGATCTTTATCCTTCATTTTTTTATGTTTTTTTTTATTTATTTTTGGGTCTTTGACTTTTAACGGGTTTTTTTTTGGGTTTTTTTAGGGTTTTATTTATATTATTTTTTCCCTGTTCTTTTTTCCCTTTGGGCCTTTTTCTGTTAATTTTCAGTGTGGGACCTTTTATTTTTAAAATACTTGCGAAGTTTTATTGCTTTAAATTTTTTTAAATTAAAGACTAACCCCACCCTTTGCCTGAAAAATGGTATGTGTAAATTTGTGTTTGGAAAACAAAAAAAACGGGGGGATCTTTCTTCACCGCCCTGTGTCATTTCGCACACCCAAAAACACCAAAAGAGACAAATACACAAAACACACACAAAAACACCCCCACACCACACACCACAAACACACAAACCACACACAAAACAAACAACAGACACACACACTAAAAAAGCACCCCCCAAAAACCCCAAAACCAAAGGGGAAAAAAAAAAAACCCCCACAAAACAAAAAAAATAACCCCAAAAATAAAACACACAAACATTTTCACAAACCAAAAACATAAAAAAAAAAAAAAACACACACAAACCCCATGCACACAAAAAATCTCACACCCCCACAAACAAACGAAAAACACAAAGACACAAAAAAGAGACCCAAATAAAAACACACCAAAAAAACACACCAAACACACGCACATAACACCCCCCCAACACACCCACAAAAACGCCCCAAAACAAAAAAAAAAACAACAAACCCCAAAAAAACAACACCCCAAACAAACAAAAACAAACAAACCCACCACCAAAGACAAACAAAACACCAACACAAAAACCCCCACCAAAAAAAAAACCACCCACATAAAAAAACACACACCCCACCACATTTCAAGCACCCCAAAATACAAGCAAAACACCACATACAAACAACCCCCACATACAAAAACCCACAAAACCCAAACACACCACTACAAAAACACCAACCCCATTACAAAAAACACCACATACAAAAAACACCCCATTAAAAAAAACAAAAACACCCAAAAAACAAACCCCAAAAAAACCCCACACAAACATACACACACAAACACAAAAGCATAAAAAAAAACCACACACACCGCAACACACCACAAAACCCCACACAAAACACCAAAGAAACACAAACACCCCTCGGACAGAAGACCACAACAAAAAAGTAAAACCCCCCAAAAAAATAAAAAAAAAAAAACAAACTTTCTGCAAAAATATTTTAAAGGGAAAGAAAATTTTTGGGATTTAAAAGATGGGTAATGGGAGAATTTGCAAGATATTTGGGTCCCTTTTTACATAGGTCAGGTGTTCAGTTTTGTTTATTGGCAAAGGGAAAAAGGCTGGTGGTGGCCATCCGTGACATGGCAAGGTGGGGCCACTAAGTATGGGTTCTTTGTCCTTTTAGTCGCTCTCACCCCCCACATGGGGAAAAGGGTTTATTAAATTTTTTTATTGGGGTTGATGGGAAAATCCCGGGTGTCTTTTTTTGTATATAGAATTTAATGTTTAAATTAGAAAACAGGGAAATTTACGTAAAAAATTTAAATTTTTTTCGGGGGGTTTATCCCTTTAAAAAAGGGAAAATGAAAAAATGGAAATGAAGCGAAGGGGGGGGAAAATAAAAGGGAAAATACAATAAATTTTTTTTTGGGAATGTGTATATAATTTTTTGGGGTGTATTTAAAAAGACGAGGGGGAATTAAAGGGTTTTGATTTTTGCCGAGACGAAAAAAGAGGGCCCCTTGATAAGAAACCTTTTTATTTTACAAGGGGCGCCCGTGAGTAGGGGGTAAATCTCTGGTTTTTCCAAAAACCCTATTCCCCTTTTATTTCGGGAAGCCAGGCACAAAACCCGGCTCAAGCCAGGCCCCAGGGGCCCGGGCCCGGCCCGGGGAAAAGGCCAGGGACAGGCCAGGCACAGGCCAGCCTCCCCTGGGTCTTTCCCTTGGGGGCCCGAAAAGAGATTTGTTTCAAAAATGTGATTCCGTGTTGTTTTTAAAATTTAAATTTTTATTGTAATTTTAAATTTTTTTTTTTTTCCTTTTAAAGATGGCAGATTTTGAGACACTGGTGAGGGAGACAGGGTACCCAAAGGGCTCCGGTGATGCTCTGGCCCCTCATGTGAGCAAACGGGAAAATATCTACAGGAAAAAAAAAGAGGTAAAAAGAGAGCGTTACAAAAAATCCAAGGTACGACCCACTCATGAACTTGAAATTAAAATCCGTACCAGTAATAATGCCTCCATCACCCCAGTATTCAATGAGGATTCTGTGAGACCTAGCTTACTGTATGTCTTGATAGTGAAGATATTTTTTATATGTAATAAGGTTTGAAAGAGTGGCTGATCTTTTGAATTTAAAGAAGGGAAGCTATGCCGTGAGGTTAGGCAGCCTTTGACAGGGAAAGCAGTAGATTGTTTATGCAAGTTTTATTTTGCCTGAGATAACTAAAGGTTATGAGCTATGGAAAAAATGTCTTCTTGATATTGCTAAAACCTCAGATGGTTACAGAGTTGACTTCCACTCTGCTAAATCAAAGCTAGTGAAATAGTTTTAAATAGTTGTAATAATTTAGGAAGGATGTTCAATTTATGGGTGGAGGCCAGTAACACAGAGAAATCTTATGAGAATTCAAATTCTTTTATGATATTAGAACAGCTAAAGTATTGCGTTTACACAGATATTGGCATGTTTTCTGAGAGAGAAACCACGTCTACTCTGATGAAGCTGTGAGTTTTGCAGATACTTGGATCCTGCTCATGGATCTTACCCGAAATGGAACACCGGTCTCCACAGAGGTAAGAGGATGGTTCAGACCAAACGTTGGATTCCAGAGGAAGCTGAGGAGAAAGCCCGAGACTAAAGTAACATGTCATGGTTGTGGTGAAGTCGGGCACATCAGACCACGTTGCCCTAAAACCCTTTTGCTTTCAAACGACAATCTAGTTCTACCATCAATTTTTCATTTGATGACAACTCGCCTGGTAAATTCTTAACTTGTGGCACCATCAATGGTTCTTGGTTTCTCGACAAAGCTCCGAGATTCCGGCTGTTCTTGTTATTGCTGCTGAACACTTACTCCAGGACTGTTGACCTGACATCATGTCAGTGGACTAGAGTTTCTTATTATCTTGGGCATACAGACACGTTCCCTCGAGTTAAAATGTTTTCATTCGATGTCCATATTATTTTGGATGGGTTAAAGCACTCTTTTCGCATTGAGGGAAATTCCGAGCGACCATACAGCCTTTTCTCCTTTTGAACTGCTTTATGGTGATACTGTGAGGGGGCCACTGTCATTCCTGAAAGATTTGTGGAAAAACCCAAGTGTAAATGAGGACCAGCATTCTACGTATCAGTATATTATAGAAGTGAAAGATAAATTAGCTGACTGCGCCAAAATTGCTGATCAAAATGCCGACATCAGTTTATCCAGATATCGGTCATACTTCGATCTGTAGAAGTAGAACACATGCATTAGATGAAGTAACTGATGTTGTAAATAATGCTCTTGATCCTTTCCAGTCAGTCCATATGTGCTTAGTGGAAGAGGATTCGGGTGGAATGGATGAAATGCCCCTGGCTACAGATGGTAAAGTAAATTCCCATAAAAGTTCCAACTTGAATTATCAAAATTTATCTTGTGTGTGTAGTATGTTTTATGGGTTTCTGTTTGTGTGTCTGTTTCTGTGTGTGTGGTTAGTGGTGTTTGAGTTTGTGTGTGTTTGTGTTTGTTTGCGTGTTTTTGTGTGTTTGTGAGTTTGTGTGTGTGTTTGTTTGTGGTGTTTTTTGTGTTGTTGTATTTGTGTGTTTGTGTCTGTGTGTTTGGTGTGTGTGTTGTTTTTGTGTGTGTTTGTGTTGTGTGTGTTTGGTTTGTTTTGTGTGTTTTGTTTTTTTGTTTTTGTGTGTGTTTTTTTGTCAGAGATAATTCCCGAAATATTAACTTTACCTGATTAAAGTAACATTAATTCTTACACACGCAACCAAAGGACCCGACTTCTCGTAAATTTAATTAATCAATTTACATGTGTGATGCTCGAAGCGACTATAAGAATGATTCAAAATCCCCAAATGGAGTAAACCACGAAATGGATCAGACCCCTTCTTTCTGCAATTTAAACAAAACGAACCACATTCGAAACAGTTATCGACAAACATTTACTTCCCCAATCCAACAAAAAGAATCCACTCTTAAAACCCCATTTAAACACCACAACCCCCCCAAAATAACAGACATAAAAACCACCCATCCACCACACACAAAACACACACAAAAACCCTAAAAACCCCACCCCAAAAACACAACACCACAAACAAACCAAAAAATACACCAAACATCCAACACACAAAAAAACAACACAACAAAAAACACACACACCCAAACAAACAAAACAACCAAAAACAAACACAACCAATACACAAAACGTGACAAAACCACAAAACAAAACAACACCAACAAGGATAACAAACAAACAACCAAACACAAAACAACCCAACATAACACAAAAACACACAACACAACCAACAACACACACCCCACAAACACAACACAACAAAACACACGAAAAACACGACACACAAAAACACACACAACACACGAACCAAACACACACACGACAATACACAAAAAAACACACAACAACAAACAAAACACAAACCCAACAAACGAACAACGCCACATACAACACGAACCACACACACCCAAAAACACACTACAACAAACAACACACAAAACACAAACACACAACACCAAACAAAAACCAGAACAAAAAACACACAAAATACACAATAACAAAAACAAACAACAACACACAAAAACACAACCCACGACAAAAACAAAACAAATAACACAACACAAAAACCAAACAACACACCAACAACACATTATCCCCAAAAATTAACACACAAAAAACCCACTAACACCAAAACAATTCCACAAAGGGCTTTTCCGCCAAATTTTTTTAAACAAATTTAAAACCACAAAACAAAACCAAGGGAACATCTTTCCGGAACCACAGAAGAAAAAAACATCGGAAAAAAAACCACAAAAAGAAAAAAAAAAGGGACAAAAACCCCAAACCCAATACACAAAAAAACAAAACACAAACAAAGAAAAAAACAAACACCAAAAAACACCATAAACAAAAAAAAACAAAAAACAAACGAAAACGAAAAAAAATTCCAAGGAATCACACAAAAAAAAAAACACAACACAACCAAAAAACACCACAACAGAAAACCAAAAACCACCCCCCCAAAAAAACAAAATACCAACAACACAACAACACACAACACCCAAAAAACAAACCAAAACAAAACAAAACCACAAATACCCCAACACACATAACCCACAATAAACAACACACAAAAATAAAAAAAACAACTAAAACAAATAAACATTACAAAATACACCAAACACAAACACATAAAACAAAACAAAAAACAAGCAACACAAAAACAACACAACACACCACAACAAACAAAAACCCCACGCCAAACACACAGCAAACAACCACACCAAAAAAAACCCACACAACACAAAACACAAAAACAAACAACAACAACACAACCAAAAACACAAACAAAACACACAATACACACACCACACACACAACAATACACACACACAAACACACGAATACAACACACACAAACACAAACAACCCAACACCACAAACACACACAAACCCAACCACACACAACACACAACGTACACAAACAAAAAAAACCAACACACACAAACACAACACACAAAACACAAACAAAAAAAAAATATATATATAATACTATAATACAATATATTGTAAAGGAAGACATTCTTTTTAAAATCGCTAAGGGGATATATTAAAAATATTATGTGACAAATAAGTATGCGACTTGTAATGCGGAACGAGAAAGGTCTTAGGTGTTCAGTGTTCCTTTCTTTTCATTGGCAAGAAGAAGGCTCGTGACGTGGCCATCCGTAAAAAGGCCAAGGTGGGGCCACTAAGAAGGGGGTTTTTTGTTTTCGTTATAGTCGCTCTCGGCATCCACACATGGTAAGGGTTATTAATCACTTTATTGGGTTGAAGGAATATTCTGGGTTTCCTTTTGGATTCATATGTATTATGGAATTTAATATTCATTTAGAATCATGTAAATGAACGTAAAAGTTAACTATTTTCGGGGATTTACCCCCCAAACCATAACACACACACACAAACATAAACACAGACGAACAGATAAAAAAACACACACGAACAGTAAAAAAACACAAATACACCACACCAACACAAACAAGCACACTACCCCACACACAAAGAAAAAAAACACACACACAAACACAAACAATCACACAAAAAAAAAACGCACACACACAAACACACACCCCAACCCCCACACAATATGCGCACATGCAAACCACATTGAAAACACACACAAACAAATATACATAACACACAAACAAAACAAACACAAAACAATATAAAACACACCCCACAAAAACCACACACACAAACACACACAAAAACACACACACAAACACAAAAAAACACAAAACACAAACACAAACGATAAACACCAGAAAAAAATGCGCACACAACACCAACACCGAACACACCCCAAACACACGACAAACACCCACAACACCAACAACACTACACACACACGAAAACACCCAACACGAACACACACACAACAAACAACACAAACCCCCCACACACACACACTCAAAAACACCACAAACACAAACGCAAAACCCACAAAAAAAACCACACACAAACACACACCAACACACAAACCCACACACAAAACACACACACACACACACAAACACAAAACACACAAAAAAAAACCCACATACACAACACCGAACCACAACCTCCACGCAACACAAACACATAAACAGACACTCAAACGAACCAAAAAAACAACACAAACAAAACTAGAAAACAAACAGAACACAACCCCCACACCAAACACCAAACAACAAAACACACACACAACCACAAAAACCCAAACAACCCACTCAACACAACTCAAACTAAAAAAAATAATTAAAAAATTAAAACAAATGACCAAACAAAGAAAACTATAACACACATAAAAACCACAAAACGCCCCAGAACACAGAAAACCCTTTCCAGAACAAAGAAACATTTACACACCACACACAAAAAAACACACACAAAAACACACGACACAAACAACACACACAGCAAACACAACACATCAAACACCCAACCAAACACACACCACATCAAACCCCACCACAACGAAACAAACACACAAACAAAAAACACCAAACCAAAAAACACCACAAACAAAAACACACCCACAACAAACACACACACAACCACAAAAACCACAAAACACAAACATAAAAACCAGCAATTACAACACCAAAACAAAGCATGAAAAAAAAAAATTAAAAATTTTGAAGACAATACACCAGGAAAAAACCCAAAAGCAAACCACAACACCCAATACCCTTACACCACACAAATTGAAAAGATGAAACGAAAAAAAAATACGAACATTCTAGCAGTAAAGAACGTAAAATTAACAAACCCAAAACCAATAACTGGAAAAACAAACAAAACTTAAATGGGAAAAAAAAATACAAAATGGTTAAAATGCTTTATCTATTTAGATTACTAAATAAAATAATTACAAATATTTTCAAACACATGCCATTGATGAACATACAAGGGCTTTAGGTGGGCTCAGTTCCCATTTCCCGTAACGGAAACCAGGCATAAGGAAAAGAGCCAATAGGCAAGGGGACAACACCACTTTCAAACCCACCATCAAAACAACGGGGAAATAAAAACAGGAAAACAACAAATAAAAAAACACATGACAGATAAACTACAAAGAACACCGAAATCCCATAACAAAAGCAAACGCAAAAACAGGAAAAAATAGGTGCCCCCCAAAAAAAAAAAAACGAGAAAAAAAAAAGCCAAACGCTATCAAAACTTGAAACAAAACTTACAGTACAAAACAAAGGAATTACTACACAAAATGAATATTATTTCAATGTTGTTGAAATATTTATTAGGGATCTATAACCTTTAAAAAATAATTAAATTTATTAAAAATAAATATTATTTTTCATTATTATTAAATAAAAATTTCTTAAGTGAAAAAAGGACAGATTGAAGAAAAAAAAACACACTTTTTGGTGAGGCCAGAACCCAAAAGGGCCAAACTCTTAGTTGAGCTCCTTCCCATCTGAGCAACGCAAAATCCCATCATGTTACCCCAAACGGCAATTATCTAAGCAAAAAGTATAAGAAGCGAGTTCAAAAATCCAGGTACACTCACACTCATCAAACACACACCACATACAAACACAACACAACAAACCACACACACAATACAAAACACCAAGACCATAAATCCACATACAACAACAAACACCAAAAACAACCACACAAACACTACCATAAACACCACAATAAAATATTATTCACACACAACCCACGAACCCCCCAACACAAACACACAACACACACACAACACCCAACACACAAACCAAACATAAAAAAAAAAAAAAAAAAAAAAAAAAAAAAAAAAAAAAAAAAAAAAAAAAAAAAAAAAAAAAAAAAAAAAAAAAAAAAAAAAAAAAAAAAAAAAAAAAAAAAAAAAAAAAAAAAAAAAAAAAAAAAAAAAAAAAAAAAAAAAAAAAAAAAAAAAAAAAATATACAAAGTTTAGATGATCACCTAAATCAAATAAAATTTTTAAATTTAAAAAGGTTCAATTTTATGGATCCCTAACATAAGAAACGGGAACTTCTTTTATTAGACACAAGTATTGGCAATATTCATTTTCGGAAGAAAAGTCATCTTAGGCTGTAGTTTTTGTTTATTTTGCTCATGGCTAGAGAAGGCTCACGGGGGTTTTGACGTTGGTTTCCAAAGAACTGGGGCTCCAAACCTAAGTAACACCTTTTAGGTGCCACTATCCTGGGCTATGAGCCTGCAAAGGCCAGGCAAGGCCAGCCTCCCTGTCGTCCTTGGGCCTGAGATTGAGATTTGTTAAGTTGATCCGTGTTGTATAAATTAATTTATTATAATTATTATTATTTTTTTTTTTTTTTTGTGATGGCAGATTTTGAGACACTGGTGAGGCAGACAGATACTCAAAGGTGATGCTCTGTCCCATCATGTGAGCAAACGGCAAAATATCTACAGGGGAAAAAAGAGAGCGAGTTACAAAAATGCAAGGTACGACTCACTCATGAACTTGAAATGACGAAAATCCGTACCAGTAATAATGCCTCCATCACCCCAGTATTCAATGAGGATTCTGTGAGACCTAGGTTATCTGTATGTCTTGAAGTGAAGATATTTCTTTACATGTAATAAGGTTTGAAAGAGTGGCTGATCTTTTCAATTTAAAGAAGGGAAGCTATGCCGTGAGGTTAGGCAGCCTTTGACAGGGAAAGCAGTAGATTTATTTATTTAAGCAGTAGATGTTTATGCAAGTTTATTGCCTGAGATAACTAAAGGTTATGAGCTATGGAAAAAATGTCTTCTTGATAGTCCAGATGGTTACAGAGTTGACTTCCATTGCTAAAGTCAAAGATAATGAAATAGTTTTAAATAGCTTGTAAATAAGGATGTTCAATTTTATGGATGGAGGCCAGTAACATAGAGAAATCTTATGAGAATTCACATTCTTTTATGATATTAGACCAGCTAAAGTATTGCGTTTCCCCAGATATTGGCATGTTTCTGAGAGAGAACCACGTCTACTCTTGATGAAGCTGTGAGTTTTGCAGATAATTGGACTCCTGCTCATGGATCTTACCCGAAATGGAACACCGGTCTCCACAGAGGTAAGAGGATGGTTCAGACCAAACGGTTGGTTCCAGAAGAATCTGAGGAGAAAGCTCCAAGACCTAAAGTAACATGTCATGGTTGTGGTGAAGTCGGGCACATCAGACCACGTTGCCCTTAAAACCCTTTTGCTTTCAAACGACAATCTAGTTCTACCATCAATTTTTCATTTGATGACAACTCGCCTGGTAAATTCTTAACTTGTGGCACCATCAATGGTTCTTGGTTCTCGACAAAGCTCCGAGATTCCGGCTGTTCTTGTTATTGCTGCTGAACACTTACTCCAGACTGTTGACCTGACATCATGTCAGTGGACTAGAGTTTCTTATTATCTTGGGCATACAGACACTTTCCCTCTAGTTAAATGTTTCATTCGATGTCCGTATTATTTTGGATGGGTTAAAGCGACTCTTTTCGCATTGAGGGAAATTCCGAGCGACCATACAGCCTTTTCTCCTTTTGAACTGCTTTATGGTGATACTGTGAGGGGGCCACTGTCATTCCTGAAAGATTTGTGGAAAAACCCAAGTGTAAATGAGGACCAGCATTCTACGTATCAGTATATTATAGAAGTGAAAGATAAATTAGCTGACTGCGCCAAAATTGCTGATCAAAATGCCGACATCAGTTTATCCAGATATCGGTCATACTTCGATCTGTAGAGTAGAACACATGCATTAGATGAAGTAACTGATGTTGTAAATAATGCTCTTGATCCTTTCCAGTCAGTCCATATGTGCTTAGTGGAAGAGGATTCGGGTGGAATGATGAAATGCCCCTGGCTACAGATGGTAAAGTAAATTCCGATAAAGTACCAACTTGAATTATCAAAATTTATCTGTGTGTGTGTGTGTTTATGCGTTTCTGTTTGTGTGTCTGTTTATGTGTGTGTGTTAGTGTGTGTGTTTGTGTGTGTGCGTGTTTTTCTGTTTGTATGTGTGTGTTTTGTGAGTTTGTGTGTGTGTTTGTATATGTGCGTGTTTTTTGTGTATTTGTGATTGTGTGTGTGTGTGTTTGTGTTGTGGTTTGTGGGCCCAAACAAAGGGAAAAACCCCTTTTGCCAAAAAAATTATTTTTTTTAACTTTTTAGATACAACTGGGGAAATTTTATTTTGGACCCAAATTTTTTTTCTTGGGTTCAAAAAAGTAATTTCCCCTGTTTTTTTAAAAAAAAATTTAAATTTCTGAATTTCAAACAAAATTTTCAACAACTTTTCCCCATTAAACTTTTACCAAAAAATTTTTTTTTAAACCCCCCGGGGGAAAACCCCCCCCCTTTTTTTTCCCCCCCCAAAAAAGGGTGAAACCATTCATTCCAAAATTTTTTAAAACCCAAAAAAAAAACCACAAAAACCAAAAGAAAAAAAAAAAAGAAAAAAAAACCCCAAAAAAAAAACCCCAAATAACCAGAAATTCCAAACAGAAAAAACATCAAAAAAACATGTTTAAAAAACCCAAAAATTTTCCGCACCCATTTCAGGGAAAAGGGGGAAAAGAAAGCCCCCCCAAGAAAAGAAATTAAAAAACCCCCAACGAAAAAAAATCGGGGGGTTTTTTCCCCTTTTTTTTTTTTCAAAAAAGGGGCGGCCCCCCTTTTTTTTTTTTTTTTTTTTTTTTTAATTTTTTTTTTTTTTGGGGGGGGGGGGGGGGGGGGGGGAAAAAAAAAAAAAAATTTTTTTTTTTTTTTTTTTTTTTTTTTTTTTTTTTTGGGGGGGGGGTTTTTTTTTAAGGGGGGGGTTTTTTTTTTTTTTTTTTTTTTTTTTTTTTTTGGGGGGGGTTTTTAGGGGGTTTTTTCTTTTGGGGGGGGGCTTTTTTTTTTTCGGGAATTTTTTTTTTTTGGGGCATTTTTGGGGGGGGTCGGTTGAGGGTTTTCATTGGGGTTTTTGGGTTTTGTTTTTGTGGGTGGGGGTTATTTGTTTTGTGTTTTTTGTTTTTTTTAGAAAAAAAATTACTTTTGATTTAGTAAACATAAAAATTTTTTAAAATCCAAAAAACCCGATTTCCCTTTCTTTCCACCAATAACCATTCCCCTTTATGTGGGATCTAAAACAACAACTAATCCTACCACCCCACCCCCCGAACACCAACAAGGCCCCCACCCCCTTTTTTCCAAACCAAACTAACACTAACACCTCAACCTCTTTCCGAATTAAAGCCATCTTTACACATAAAACAATATTTTAAATACAAATACACTTAAATAACACAAAAACCCAACAGAAAACATATGCAAACCCGCCACACACACCCAAAAAACATACAACAAACAAGGCAAACAACAAAACAAACAAAACAAACCCCCAAATATTTCAATAACAAACACAACACTGAACACACAAAAAACCACACCAAACACAAAAAAACAAACCAAAAAAACCATTAAAAAAAAAACCCCCAAAAAACAAAAACAAAAAAAAAAACCCCCCCAAAAACAAAAAAAAAAAAAAAAAAATTTTTAAAAAAGGCTTTTAAAAAAAACAAAATTTCCCAAAAAACCCCAAAACCCCCAAACCACAAAAAAAAAAAAAAAAAATTTTTTAAAAAAAAAGCGAACCCAAAGAAAAAAAGGGGAACCTGGGAAAAGAAGAAACAAAAAAAAGGGGAAAAAGGGCCCCAAAAAGAATAAAAAACAAAAAAAAAAAAAAAATTTTTAAATTTTAAATAAAACCCGGTGGGGGAAAAACCCAAAGTACCAAACACAACAATCCCAAAAAAAACCCATCAACACACAAAACCAAACAAAACACAAAAAAATAAAAATAAACTATTAAAATTATTAAAATATAACACATTAAACAAATTTCATTTAAAAATTTCCCGCAGGACCCAAAAATTTTTAAAAAAACACCCCTTTTAACCCCCTTTTACCTTTTGCATTTTTCCACAAAAAAACGCTAATCCTAAAATCCCAAAGGGAAACAAAAAAGGGTTGCCTAACCCAAACCACCAAACATAAGGAAAAAATTTAAAAAAAAAAAAAATTTTAAAAATTTAAAAAAAAAAAAATTTACAACAAAAAAAACCCCAAAAAACAAAAAATTTCGGGATTAACCCAAAACATAAACAAAACACACACAAACAAAAACACAAAGAAACAAACACACACACAAACACACAAACAAACAAAACACAAAAAACCCCACCAAACACACAAAAAAAAACCACCACACAAAACACACACACAAAACCACAACACACATTCAACACAAAACAACATAACACAACACACAAACAAACACCACAACAAACCAAAACAAACAACACACTAACACAAACACAACACACAAAACAACAAAAAACACACAAAAAACACAACAACACACACACCACACACACACACAAAAAAAAAAAACCAACAACAAACAAATACAACAACAAACAACCACAAAACGAATAAAACACAAACAAGAACCACACACCAACAAAACAAAAATTTTAATTCCAAAAAATTTTTAAACAACTCAAAACATCCAAACGAAAACAACCAATAACAAAGAAAAACACAACACACACAAAAGGACAACTACACCAAACAAAAACCAACCAACACAAAAAGCACCCAAACCATAAATATTAAAAAAACAACATAAAAAAAAACAAAAAAAAACAACCAATAAAAAACAGAAAAAAACAAAAAAACCCCCAAAACACACCAGAAAAAAACCCGGGATCCCAAACAAGAAAACCCGGAACCCACCAAAATGGGGGGAAAAAAAGAATTTTTTAAAAATTTTAGAGCAAACATGGTAAATTAATACAAAATTAAGCAAACTTTTGGGAATTTTTATTTAAATATTTTTTTTTTAAAAACCTAGTATGTAAATAAAAGTTTTTTGGGATTTCCCCCAAACCTAAACCCCAAAAACATAAAAATAAAAAACACGATAAAAACCAAAAAAAAAAATTTAAAAAAAACACCAATCAACAAAAAAAAGAACAAAACCCCCCCAAATACGCACATCAACAAAGAGACAAAAACAAATAAAAAAAAAAAAAAAACACAAAACCACACAAACAACAAACAAAAAAAACAACACCACACAAAAACACACAAACCCAAACACAAACAAAAACACACAAAAACAACCCAAACACAATACCACACCAACACCACAACACACCAAAACACCCCAACAACACACAACACACACACCCACCACACAATACACACCACACAACACCCACACAACAAAAAACCAAAAAACAACCACACAAAACACACCAACCCACAACACACCAACACCAAACACACACACACAAAACCACCCACAAACAACAAACACAAACAACCACAACACCCACAAACACAAACTAAACCCCACCCCAAAAAAAAACCACACAACACCCACCACAACACACCCACCAACCAACACACACAAAACCACACACACACACAAAACCACAACACAACCCCAAAACCCACACCCCCAAAACCACACACAAAACACAACAACACACCACCCCACAGAAAACTCGGTGGGTTTTTTAAAAACCATGGTTACGGGTTCACTGCAAAGTAATTAAATTTTTTAATATAGTAAATAATTAGGAAGGTGTTAATTTGGGGGAGGCCAGTAACATAGAGAACTTATGAGAATTCACATTCTTTTATGATATTAGACCAGCTAAATATTGGGGTTTCCCCAGATATTGGCATGTTTCTGAGAGAGAAACACGTCTACCTCCTGATGAAGCTGGAGACGAAAAGTATTTACACACACACACACAAACAAACACACACACACACACAAAACACAACACACACCACATGCAAACAACACCCCATCAAACACCCAAAACCCCAACACATAAACACACCCACTACAAACACACCACATACAACACACACCAAAAAAACAAAAACACAAACACAAAAAACACACAAAAAACAAAAACACACACACAAACATAAAAGCATAAACACACACAAACGCAACCCATAAACCCCACACAAACACAACGCATAAACCACAAAATAAAATAAAAATACAACACACATACACACACGCGAACACACACACACACACACAAACATACTGACAACACACCCATATTGTAAAAAGGGAAAGACATTATCGTATTAAAAGATCGCTAAAGGCAGATATTAGCAAGATATTGTGTGACAAACAAGCATGCGACTTGTAATTCGGACAGTAGAAGGTCTTAGTGTTCAGGTGTTCAGTTTCTTTTTTGGCATGGAAGAAGGCTCGTGACGTGCCATCCGTACATGGCGAAGGTGGGGCCACTAATATGGGTTCATTGTCTCGTTTTTAGTCGCTCTCTGACCATCCCACTGTTAGGTTTTATTTTTTTATGTTATTGGGATTGACGGGGAATCGGGTGTCTTTGTGTATATTTATTTAAAATTTCTAGAATCAGGGAATGACGTAAAGTTATTTTTTCGGGGATTTATCCCTGAAAAGCAGGGAATTGGAACGAAATGAGCAAACTATAAATTCTGTGAAAGTGGGGTAAAAAAAAGGGAAGTACAAAAATTTGTGTTGGAATGTATGTAAAACAAAAATTTTGGAGTGTAGTAAATAAAAATATTATTATTATTTTTTCTTTTTTTTTTTTTTTTTGTGATGGCAGATTTGGAGACACTGGTAGGCAGGACAGAGCCCAAGGACCTTAGGTGAATGCTCGTCCCATCTGGGAGCAAACGGCCCCAAAAACCCATCTTGACAAACGGCAAAATACTACAGCAAAAAAAGGAAAAGGAGCGATTACAAAATCCAGGTACGACTCACACTACATACCAAACACACACCACATACAAACACACACCAATACAAACAACCACATCAACACACAACCACATACAAAACACACCACATACAAACACACCACACAAAACCTAACGCAAAACAAACAACTAAAAAATATATTAAAAATATAATTGCACACACACAACACACGAAAAACAACACACCACAAACAACACACAAAAACACACAACCCCATCGGACAGGAAACACAAACACATCACACATAAACAACAACAAACACACCACACCCCAAAGAAACAAACATTAATAGAACAATATATTGTGAAGAATGACATTTTCGTATTAAAATATCGCTAATGGGAGATATTAGCAAGATTGTGTGACAAAAAGCATGCAATTTGTAATTCGACAGTAGGTCTTAGGTGTTAAAGTTTTTCAGTTTTGTTCATTGGCAAGGAAGAAGGCTCCTGACGTGGCTATCCGTGACATGCGAAGGTGGGGCCACTAAGTATGGGTTCTTTGTCTCGTTTTAGTCTCTCTCGACCATCCACACATGGTAAGGGTTGATTAATTAGGTTATTGGGATTGAAGAAGTCGGGTGTCTTTTGTGTTATAAAATTTTAATATTTACTTAGGTAAATGAACGTAAAAGTTAATTTATTTTCGGGGATTTATCTCTGAAGCGGGGAAAGTGGAACTGGAAATGAAGCAAACTATAAATCTGTGAAAGTGGAAAAAAGGGAAGTACAATAAATTTGTGTGGGGGGAATGTTGTGTATATTTTTGGAGTGTAGTAAATAGACGAGGGTGAATTGGGTTTTCGATTTAGCCCGAGACGAAAAACCTTAAAACTTATTCACAAGGGGCGCAGTGAGTACGGTTGGTAGTCTCGGGGTTTTTGCCAAACCATATTCACCGTATATTTCGCGGAAGCCTGGCACAAGCTGGGCCCAAAGCCAGGCTCAAACCAGGCCACCAGGCACAGGCACAGGCCGGGCACAGGCTAGGAACAGGCCAGGCACAGGCCTGCCTCCCCTGATTTTTCCTTGGGCCTGGAGATGAGATTTGTTCAAAGTGTGATTCCGTGTTATATTAAATTATTTTTTTTAATTATTATATATTATATTTTTTTCTTTTGTGATGGCAGATTATGAGACACCGGGAGGCAGACAATACCCAAGGACTTTTCAGGTGATGCCTCTGTCCCATCATGTGAGCAAACGACAAAATATCTACAGGGAAAAAAGAGGTAAAAGAGAGCGTTAAAAAAATGCAAGGTACGACTCACTCATGACTTGAAATGACGAAAATCCGTACCATAATAATGCCTCCATCACCCCGTATTCAATGAGGATGCTGAGCTAAGGTACCCAGCAATTGATGCAGAACATTGGCAGTTGTCGAGGGAGTTAGAGCATTTGACCCATAGTAGAGCTTGCAGCCATCTGGCTTCAAGATATTGAACCTCAAACCCTCAGACTTCAGCAGTTAGAAGATCCTTTTTGGGAAAAGGAATTATCTCTTAGAAGGGGAAAAACTTGCCAAGCGTCGTTTACCGCTTTGCCTAGATGAGTTTGAAATAAAAGGTGATGTACTTTACCATGTGTGCCATTTTCCAGATGGGGTCCTTCATCAGTTAGGGGTTACCAAAGGCCTCCGTAGTGCGGCACTTCGACTCGCCATTATTGTAGCCTCAGTGCAGCTCACCAAGGGACTTAACGCACTCACTGTAAGTTTATGGGGAACATGTTTTACTTCCAAACATGCTTCGTACCGTCAAAGATTATGTTGCCAGCTGCCAAGCTTGTCAACGACATAAAGGTGCAGCCCCTTGCTTTCCAGCAACACTTCCGCTTGATCTCCTTGAGCTTGATACAACTACTGAAGGAAATAGGTATTGCTATCCATACTGAGATTTTCTTCGCCATTTTATGACCTTGTTTTGGCCCACCCAAGTTACTACAAAAATGCCAATGGCCACAAATTCAAGAATGTCCTCTTTTCTAAAGTCTGGAGTTGCTAAGCATCAAGAGCATTTTATAAAACCCATTTTCCATCCACAGGCTAATGGCATGGTTGAGGGGGAAAAAGTGGTTTGGCCCTGAAAGGGAATTATGAAGTCACTGGTCCTGGACAAGGATCATTAGGGATCTTATCCTTCACAGAAGGCAAGCAAGCTCGATCTCAATCAGTTACGTCCCTTGACTTTAGTGATGAGCTGATTTTCCACAGTCTAGGGGAGATGGTGAGGCTACAGTTTGATCCAGACGTTCCTGTACGATCTTGCTGAAGTGCTGTTACTATCTGGCTGCCGTGTTACTAACAAGCTATAATCTTACAGGAGTCTCGAAAGGGCAGGACCTGCTTCCTCTTTTGTTGCTTTTGAGTTGTGAACTGCACAATATTTTGTATCTTATAGTTTTGTTTTGTTTGTTTGTAAAATATATATATTTTATATTTATTTAAAACTATTACCTTGATCTTTTCCCTTTCTCATCATATTTTCTTACTGTAATGTATTTTTATTTGTATTTTCGTTTATTGTTTAAAATTGTTTGTCTTATGGCGTTTGTGGCCCTTTTTATTCTTTTTTATTTTTTATTTTTTTTTTTTGCATTTATTTCCCTTTCCCTTTGGGTTTTTTTTTATTTGGGTTTCTTTTAAATTTAGGTTGTATTCTGGTTTTAGATATATTTATGCACTGGATATCTTTTCATTTGTATGCATATTGTGTTCACAGCTAATCTTGTACTAATTGAGCTCTTTTCGCAGGGTGTTGCCGTTATGCTCTAGTCCAGCCACAGTTATGGTCGGTATTTGAGGCAGGTGTCGTGTCTCGCTCGTCCCTCTTCTCGGAACCGTAGTGGCGCCCGTTGCCCTCTGTCGTGGGTGGTCGGCCTCCGATCGCTCCCCTGTGGTCTCTGTGGTTCCCCTGTTACAGCCTGGTGCCTGCCGATACGTTTCTGGAGTGAATGGGCCGGACCCAGCGTGAGGGCCGCCCGAGAGAGTTAGAAGCCTTCGACGAACGTTGACGATGGAGAGGAGAAGATCGAAGTCAGGAGGGGAGGAACATGTTAGTGAAACAAACCGCTGCATCCCTCTCTGTTTTCCGGTGACGGAGCCCGTACACTTTCAAACGGGATCCGTGAATGCGGGCTGCCTCTCGCCACCTGAATATACTTTAAAGAGAGTATTGACAATCCATGATTGTAGTTTACTTTATGTTCAGTTTTGCCTTTTTATGTTCAGTTTGCCTTTTTAGTTTGTGTGATGTGTGTGCAGTGTTGATTCTTTAATCTTTTATCTCGATCTCATTTTACTTTTTTTCTTAAATTACCCCGTTTTTTCCAGTTTTACGTTTTTTTTCAGCGTTTCGTATGTTACTGCTTTATCTTCTTTTATCCTTGTACTTTTATTTGCTGTATCACTTCGTAATTTTTTGGTTATCGTTTTAAACTTCTAAATAATTTTTACTATCCTTATTGAATAGTTTTCGGGGAAGCTTTAATATAACTCGAGACCGTGCGCGCCTCTACCTTTAAAAGGGACCGCACATTGTACTGGGACTCTCTTTTTCCTTATCTTGAGAGGCTTAACACCCCCTTTCCCCGGGTCTGTTTTGCCGTGTGACTGAGGGGTGGGTGTATGATTTGGATTTCTGATTTTTTCTTTGTAAGTTACGTGGCCAGTGCACATGCTATACTACAAACTGAATTAAGATAAACTGGTGCCAAATTAATGTATAACTGATCAAATTTTCTTTTTTGCCCCCACCCTCAGTCATTTTTTTTTTTTATGATTCTCTGCTGTCTTGCTTATTTCATTGTTTTATCCATGTTTTTTTTTTTTTTTTTTTTTTTTTTTTTAATCTTTTACCCAGTATCTGTTTTAAGGTTTTAAAATATTAGAACATGAAAAGTCAGATCGAGGGCGCAATCACCCAAACGAGCCTAAAAAATAGGTTGGGAGTACTGCAGCCTTACACCCTGGCAAACCCCCCTTTCCACTAGCCAGGGCGTTGCAAATCGCTAAAAAAAACCATATATTTTATGGTGGACAGTCGGTGGGGGTGATTGTAGAAACCGGTTGGCTTTATCAGTTCATTAGTAATGAGGGTAAGTCTTGTTTGGGTTTTTTAAGCTCGTTTTCTTTGCACCGGCCTTCACCCCCTTTTTTGTTGCCTTTCCTTTAATGTTTAATGGTTTAACTCCGTCCTGTATGTTGATATGTATAGCCTCCACATCTTTTTGGTCCCGTGATTTTTTTTCTGGTTTTGATTTTACTACTTTGTGTTCTCGTGTTTTCGTGTTTGCTAGTTTGTTTGATTTTAGTATTCTATTTATTTTGCTCCTTTTACTGCTTTGTATTTTTCCCGTGTTTTTAATTTGTAGTCCCTTTTCTGTCAATTTTACTGAATTCTCAGCATCTTTTACTAAGAAAAGATTTTTTTTTTTTTTTTTTTTTTTTTTGAGTTCATTTACCTTAATTTTACTATGTTTTGTATTATTCATTCTAGTGTCATTTGCTAACTTTTTACTGTTTGATTTTAGTAGGTTTCATTTATATCATTTTAAGGTTCTGTGTTCTTGCTTTCGTTATCTTTTGTGTGCACCTTTACTTCAATTTTATTTCGATGTTTACTGCTTATTC
>NW_023642046.1:0-5000 GCF_015228065.2 Penaeus monodon
TATTTATAAAATTTTATATTAAACAAATATTATAATATGTGAATATATATATAATAGAATATATAATGATATATGTAATTAATATAATATTTAAATTTTATTATATACAATTGTGTGTGTGTGTGTGTGTGGGTGGTGTTTGGGGTTTTGGGGGATGTATGTATTATAATAAAAATATTTTATTTAATATATATTTATAATATATTTATTAAAATTATTATATATATTAAAATATATATTATTTTTTTATATATAATTCCCTTATGTGTGTGGTGTGGTTGTGTGTGTGTGTGTGTTGTATGTATTTGTTTAATTTATTTTTTTAAATTTTTAATTATAATTTTTATAAAATTTTATTATTAATATGTTGTATGTATGATATATATTTATGTGTGTGTGGGGGTGGTAATATTAAAATATATATATATTTATTTTTATTTATTTATTAAAATATTATTTTATTTTTATTTTTATAGGAGTGTTTTTGTGTGTGCGTGGTGTTGTGGCTATTATATATATATTCTATATATTATAATATATATTTTATAATATAATTATAATTTTTAAATATATATGTATATGTATATGTTAATTTTAAAGAATATTTATATTAATATATATATATATTTTTTATTTTTTTTTTAATATATTATGTGTTGTATATATTTATATTTTATTTTTTTTTTATTTTATTATTTTTTTTTATTTTTTGAATGCTGTTTTTGTTGTACAATATATATATTAAATAATTAAAAAATATTATTATATTATAATTAATATATATATATAATATCATGGGTTTTTGTTGTATGTATGTATTTATTATTTATAATATATAATATATATATTTTATATATTATATATCTTGTGTCTGGGTGTGTGTGTGTGTGTTGTGTTGTGTGGTGTGTGTGTAATAAAAAAAAAAAAAAAAAAAAAAAAAAAAAAAAAAATAAATTTTATATATATATATAAAATATATATATTATATAATACCTATTAAATAACATTATATATTAATTATATATATATTAGAAAAAAATATAATAAAACAAAATATATATAAATTATATAATAAAATAAATTTTTATATATAATATAATTATATATATATTATGTACCACACACACCCACAAACCCCACAACCCCAACACCCCACAACCCACCCAAACCTTATATTTATATATATTTTTATAATATTATATTTTATTTTATTTTTTTATTTATCCCCCACACCACCCACCCCACCTATTCTATATATAATTTATTTATATTTTATATATATATTTATATTATATATTATTTTTTTTTTGTTTAACTTTTTTTTTAATTTTTATTATTTTACCCCCCCACCCACCCCACAAAATTTTATTTTTTTTTTTATTAATTTTTATATTTTATATAATATTTTTTTTATTTCTGCGGGGGCCCCCTGTACGCGCTGCGGCCAAACCCCCCGGGGGGCTTATCAGTGGCTCCCGGCTAAAATATCCCCCTTCCCTAAGATCCCTAAGCCAGTAGGTGGGAAAGGTAACTCGGCTGTATACCTCTCAATCAAAAAACACATGAATGTATATGTCTGGCTGTGTGTGTGCTAGTGTACGTATTGTATGTATATATAATGCTATATAAGAAGGTGTGGTGTATAGAGCGTATATATGGTTAAGTTGTGTGTGTTAGTACGTGTTGTATATATATCGTGTATATGTATATGTATGCATGTATGTATATGTGTATGTGTGTATGTGTATTCTGTATATGCGTATGTATATGTATGTGTGTATTAGAATATATGTATATGTGTATGTATATATATGTGCGTTGGTGTGTATCTGTGTAATGGTGCGTGTTATATGTATGATATCATGTCTATGTGTCTATATTGCAAATACAGGTAATACATATATATGTGGGTGAGCTCATAAACGTAATTCGCATACAGTCAGCATACGGACTCGCTATATTTATATGCGTGTGTATAGTCATGAAGTAGGTGTACAGATGTGTGTCGCATGTTATGTGTTCGCATACGTCTATACTTGGTATGCATGTGCCATGTGTTGTATTTGTGTATAATGTAGGAATATGTTGCATATCATTATGTATATTGATTTCGCATACGTCTAACATGGGTATGCAGTGTGCATTGAATTAGTTGTGTATAATGTGAGTATGTATGCATTTCATATGCAGGGGAGCATATGTAAAGGTGTATGCTTGCGCGTGCAATGTGCAGCAAACCTGAACTATGCGTGTGGCTTGGGTCATTTGCAATGAACACTGTGTCTGCACTGGCGTCTGCGCATAAATAAAATCAGTGTATAAAACATAATCACACATAAATACACTTCTGCTATCAAGCCCAGCGCGCGCAAGGGAGTATACCCCTTGGCGTAGTGAGTCTAGGCCGTGCATGGCTGTCACATAAGTTTAACACTAGATAGGGCCGAAACTCTGCTGGAGGGGCTTATCACGTAGCATCCCGGCAAAACTAACTCCCTCTTCCACAAAGATACACCTAGCCAGTAGGTGGGAGGTAACTCGCTGCCTACCTCTCAATCAAAAAAAGAAGAAAAAACAAAAAAAAAAAAAAAAAAAAAAAAAAAAAAAAAAAAAAAAAAAAAGCATGACAGCACGAACAAGCCATGGACCTCATCCCAGAGGCGAGGAGCCCCTGGTACGGCGCGCCCCACGTTGATGAAACCGTTGCACATATAATATCAAGGACAATGAAACTGACTCCGAACTTACTAGCATTATTAAGGAACTCTCTTTCATTAAAGGGATATTGTAAGACTCTGTGAGGTTATCGACTAGGGCGAAGAACAAAAGATACTAAATATGGACACGTGCTCTATTGGAGAGGTAATCCCAGGGTGCAATAAGGATTAGGAAGGTTTCTTAGTTCCCACAAACGTTTGAAAGATGTCGTGGAATTCTATAGTATAAGCGAATGGCTTCATTAACAATAAAACAAAAAATAGGTACAACTTAAAGATTGCCGCAAATCTATGCTCCAACCTGCAGTCCACAGTGATGAGGAAGTTAGAGAGCCTCTATGAAGTTGTTTCATTAAGCCAGCGAGAGGTAAATCGCAGTTCACAATAATTTATGGAGATTTTAATACCAAAATAGGTAAAAGACAGTAGGGAGAAACTGTAATAGGGAATCATGGAATAGGTACTAGAAATGAGAGTGGACAAATGTTGTTTATTTTGCAAAGGCTCGAGAACTCAAAAATCATTAATACATCTTCGATGGAAAATCGCCTCTGTTCATCAAAAACAAATTGACTTCATAATTTCAATAGACGTGTTATAGTAAAAATGTGGCAAGTTATTGATAAAGTAAAAGTTGGCAGCGACATAGAATGGCCGAGAGGCCAAATTAAATTATACCTAAGAGGGAAAGGAATAAACTTATTCGAACCCGAGCCAATTTAGCTAACTTGAAGACCAGAGCGCACAGACTTTAACTTCAACATCCATAAACAGACATTCACTTCTCAGCGCCGAAGATCTCAACATTGACCAAATCAACAAACATTTCAAGACATAATAAAGGAATCTGCAGTAGTAGTAGGGGCGCTAGAACTTCAACCAAGCTCAGCAATTTCTCGATCAGAACTAAAGCCTATGCAAAAACGGTAGGGTCATGAGAGTATCGTCAAACGGGGACAAAATAGAATTAGCCGAACTAACCAAGACTTAAATAAAAGAGAGGGAAGGTGTACGGAAATTCAATACTCGACTAATAAAATGAAACCGTGATCTCAGGTACTACCATAAAAACAGTTAAGAGGAGACTCGGAATAAGGAGAAAATCAATTGTATGCAATAAGAAACAGATGGAGAATACAATATAATAAATGAAATCTAAGAGTAGTGAAGCTTTCACAAGGATCTAAACACTCAAATGAACAGCCACGATAGAAGCGAATGCGGTACCTAGCATACACAAGAAGAAATAAAAAGAGTGCTTACAAGGCATGAAGAGGAGGGAAAACATCAGGTGATACGGCATTAGTACGGGGACGCTTATAATAATGCAGGCAAATTGCAATAACAGTGAAACTAGCCAATCTTTTTTAGCAATATGCCTTATCAACGGAAACTCCGAAAAGCCTGGAACAATGCAACTTATTTTGGATACATAAATGGGACAGAAAGGATCAAAAAACTAACCGACCAAAAGCCTCCTTTCAGTTACTTATAAACTATTCACAAATCACACAACTCGCAATCTCTGATCAGCGGATTCTAAAACCAGCCTAGTGGATTCTCACAGCAAACACATCCACACGCTCACCCAATAAAAGAAAAATAAACGAATATAGGAAACTCCTGTGTAATGGCATTCATCGATTACGAAAGGCATTGACTACAAATCACTAGCATAGCTATAAGCTATCCCGAAAACATAGTAGGTATTTGTAAAATATTAGAGATATATACGAAGATGGACAGCAACCATCAGAGCTCCACACATCGGAAACCGACAAAATCCAATTAAAAAAGGTGTTAGACAGGGCGATACCATCTCACCAAAACTGTTACAGCTTGTCTTTAGGAATTATCAAAATCTAAATGGAACGGCAAGGTATCAAAATAGGAGAACGAATACTAAACATCTAAGATTTGCAGATGACTTGTTCTCTTCAGTGAATCTGCAAATGAAAAGCCCCAAGTGATAACGATCTGAATAGAGAAAGTCTGAAAATCGACTTAGGGTGAAACAAGATAAAGTCTAAGATCATGTTTAACGTAGAGTTCAGTTCGAGCAGATACATGTCCAGCCGAGTGCTAGAGAGTAGTGTACAAGTATTATATGCCTAGGGCAACTCGTCAATAACACATCTAGCAAAAAGGAAATTAATTGACGCATCAGTCTAGGAATGGAGGCGCCCTCGGCAGACACAGTAGGCATCTAATAAGGTTCATTACCATTATGTTTTCAAGAAAAAATCTTTAACCAATGTGTTCCTCCCCACTTATTGACCTACT
>NW_023642047.1:0-10115 GCF_015228065.2 Penaeus monodon
CTTCTGGATTTCAAAAGAGTACCCTTTAAATAAGAAAAAAGAAAAAAAAACCCATCCCCAAAACCATCTCCTTCACTTAGTGGAGCCGAATAGATAGAAGTGCCTCCTGGCTCAACTTAAAATTTTTGATTGCCCAACAAAAAGGCAGACTGAAAAGGCTACGGGTCCGGGCCTTTTGTCTGGAGGTCATGCTTGCCCTTTAAGCTCCCCGTTGAAAGCTGCTGATGGAGAATAAATGGTGCTAAAAAAGTTTTTTAATGCCATGGTTTAAGCGGGAACTCCAAGGTCAGTAAAGGGGGCCCTTAAAGGGAACCAAAAATGCCCGGGAATGGGGGAAAAAAGGCCTGGGTGGTAAACCTGGCTTCCCCCCCCTAAAAGAAAGGGGTGCTAGCAGGGCAGCCTAGAAAAACAATCAGGAGGAAAAAGCCTGTGTCTTTGGTTTGGGGGTTTTTACTGTCCTCTAAGGGCCTCCCCGGGGGTTCCCGCAGAAGGAGAGCCATCTCCACGAGAAAAAGGTTGGAAAATTTGGGTTTGTGTTTTCTGAAAAGAAAAAAGGACCACAAGGTCCCAGGGGACAAAGTTAAGTCCATCCAAATTAAAAACTGCTCTCGTGAAAACCTCTTTCCCTTGTCCACAAGGTTTGGGATGAATTAATTATTTTGAGCTGGGGAATTTTTTTTGGGGTTTTAAGCACTCAAGAAAATTCTAATCTGATTGGGTTTGAATCTAAGAAAACAGCATGTGTTTCCCCCCCCAAAAACTGGGGGTCGAAATTTCAGCAAACAAACGGACCCCTTGTTTTAGGAAAAAAATTTTTTGCTTTACCTGTATAAAAAAATAGTCTATAAATACAGATGATTTTGCAAAACAGTAGAAGCCCCGGTTCACATCTACTCCCTTCCCCCCCAAAACGGGGCCCCCCTTTTTCCCCAGGTCTTAAACAGCTGGTAACCGGACTCCAAAGGGGTGTGAGGCCCAAGGGAGTGAAGGATTTAAGAAAAAGGAAATCTGGAAATGCAACTGCAAGCATCTACTCCCTGAAATCGGAAAGGCTGAAATTTTTTAAAACACCAGACCATCCCTCCCTCTCATACTGCCCCCCAAATTCTTCCCCAAAATGGCCTCAAACCCCAAAAAAATATCCTTAGCTCAGGGGCCCCAAGGCAACATTCATGCTTTGCTGTAAAAAATTTTAGCAAGCTTTTAAAAACCCAAAGGAAAAGCGCAGCAGCAGTTAGAAGGAAAAAACACAAACGGAAGCTTTTGCCCCCCGGTCCTTTTGCACGCTCTCGAGCCCCTTCCCTTTTCCCGCACGGCCGCCCCACAAAACGTGCCGGTGCGGGACGCTCGCCCAAAAAACCCTTTCCCAAAAACCCCCCTTGCCGGGCCCTCGGAAAACCCTTTTGGGGAGGGAAAAAATAAAAAAAAAAAAAAAAAAAAAAGAAAAAAAAAAAAAGCCCCCCATAAATCAAAAACAAGCATCCCGAGTCCTTTTAAAATTTTTGGCCAAAAGGGCCCCACCAAAAATAAAAATTTCCTTTTGCCCTTTCTGGAAAAGTTCCCTTCGCCCCATAAAAAAATTTCGGTTGTATTGCTAGAACTGGGCCCGTACCCGCCCCACCACGGGGGAAGGTTTTTGCCAGCGAGGCAGCGGCCCCGGGCCGAGTGCCCCCCGAAAAAAGTGTTTGCCCCTCGGCCTCCCAAACCCAGCCCCCCCAAGGGGAGACACCGAAGGGGGAAGAAACAAAAAAGCGCGGGAGTGACCCAGGTAGCTGGATCCTGTGCCTTACCCTCCCTTAAACCCCGGGCCCGTGCCGCACGGGCACTGGGATTTTTTTTACTACCTGACCCAGCACCGGGTGTGGAGCCCGAAGCCTGGGGGAGGTGGCCGGGCGACCTCACCTTGGGGGGGGCAGGGAGGAAAAAACCCCCGTTTTTCCCTCGCTTGCGGCTCAAATTGTACCTCGGCGTTCGGGTTTGGGGCACTCCTGCGGCTGCCCTTCAACGCTTCTCTCCAAACCCCTCTCAAAAAGAAACTTGTAAACACGAGGGCTCCGCCTCCATCTTCCCCCATGGGTTAACCAAGCCGCTCTCTGCCTTTTGCTCTTCTCAAAGTAATCCCCTGCAACGCCTGGGGCCGGGAAAGGGGGGGGAAGCGCATGATTAAAAACCCCCCAAAAACCCCGATTTTTAAACAAACCCCGGTTTTGAAACATTTTCCCAAAAAATTTTTTGACCAATTAAGCTTCACAGTGCCCCAGGGAGAGGCCGGGCTGTCTCACCCGGTCCTGCCAAGCAGATTGCTTCATTGCCCCCTTCAGAAAAAAAATACAAAAAACACCTTTAACCCTTCCCAAAAGCCGGGGAAAACTAAAACCGAAAGGAAAAAATTTTTCCCTCGAAAACCTTTTTCCTTTGTCCCCTCTATTTGCAATAGGAATTACTTTTTCTTTTTAAATTTTAAAAAAAAAAAATTGGGCACGTATCTAATGCTGAAACGGGTCAAAAAAAAAAAAAGAGGGCGTTAAAAATTTTGAAATGTTATAAAAAGCCGAGTGCTTGTTTCTTTCCCCGTTTTTGGGGAATGCGCTTCTAAAAGAGGGGAAAAAAAATTTTTTGGGGACAGAGATTCAAAGCCGACCAAAATTTCCGGGTGCTTGGAGACAACAAACGGGGCCGGCCAAACCGATTTTTATTTACTTTTCGCACACACAGACACACCCCCCGAGACTGCTTTTGGACATACCCAGGCCTCGGTTCCTATTGCTCCTGGGGGGCCTCCGATACCAAACTCCGCGAAAGGGAAAAAGATGCCATAATGGGGCTCCCCCCCCCAAAAAAACCTGCGGCTTTGGGGACAGGGGCTCGCCCCCCGCAGGACCTCGCACCCCCGCAGCCCCCAGCTCGCCCTCCCACCCCCCGGGTTGCAGAACGCTTGCAAAAAGGGGCCCGCACCCCCCCCCGGAAAAAGGCAAAAGAATCCATTTGGGCCAACTGATCCTTCCGACCCGCGCTTTTGGCAGCTTGCTTCTCCCCGAAACATTTGGAGGTGCGCCCGCCGGCGGGGTGGCTACTGAAACCCACAGGCCAAAGGAAAAATAAAGCAGCGGTGCGGGGAAACCCGGGCCAAAGCACACGGCTCCCCCGGGGGCCGCCCTGGGTGCAGTGCCCTTTTCGGGTCACACAGGGGGGGAAAGTGTCTGCAGCAACTCCTGCCGAGAGGGCCCACGCCCTCCCCGCGACACCCCCTCCCCCGGTAGGGGGGCGGAGTCCCCTACAGCTTGCACTCACCTCCCCCCGTTTTTAACAGCCCCTCCCCGGGGGCTCCGGACCCCCGGACATCACCTTGGGCGGTTTTCCCCAGGGGGCCCCGGGGGCTGCGGTGCTTGGCTGCCCGGGGGTTTCTCGGGACTTTAAGGGTCGGGAAACCACATGCCAGGGGCTTTTTAAAATCAAGAGGACAAGGGGGTGCCAAGGTTTTTTTTTTCCCTTTTTCTGCGGGCCAGAGAAAAGGAAAAAAAGAGGAAAAAAACGAAACAGAAAAAATCAGGAAAAACCCCCGAACCGAGCTCCTTGACTCACACCCAGTTCACGGGGCCCCAAAACCCGGGCCTAAGCTGATGGGGCTTCCGGGCAGGGGGCCCCGATGCCAAGGGGCAGCAAAAGGCGAGGGACCCGGGGGAGTCCCGGGGTTAACCTGCAACAGCCACCTAACCCCACCCTGATGCGTCAGGGGCCCCGTCCACTCCCTAAAGGGGGCCGGGGCAGGCACCCCTGTGCGGCCCCTTTACCAGACAAACCCCGGGGTTGCGGCCCCATTTTGGGTGAAATCTGCCAACTCTGGGCCCTTGCTGAAGGGGAAAGGTTTCGGGGTTGGGGTTCTCCCCTGGAGGGGCGGGGGGGCGTAAGCCGAGTGAGCAGCCCCTAGCGCAGGTAATGAAACCGCCACGTTGCGAACGCCACCGTGGGCCCCCGGTGTCTGCGACGGGGGGAGGGAAAAACTTGGGGCACAGAGGGAGGCAAAGGGGGTGGGGTTTTCACCCCCCGGGAAAAACCCTGTAACAGCCAAATCCAAAAACTTCGGGGGAAGGGGAATGTCCTGCTCTCAGGAAGACATTTTCTCCCCGCCTTTCATCCCCCCCTCGAAAGTGCCGATATCCTAACGCACGGAAGGGGAAGGAAAATCCTGGGAAACCCCAGCCCCCCAGCTGCTGGCCCCCCCTCGGCCTGGGGCCTGCGCCCAAAACACCCCCTCTCCTGCGCCTCCCGCCCCTGGGGGCGCCCACTCCCCCCTGCCGGCAGGGCATGCGCCGGGGGGGACAGCGCCTGAGTGTTGATAGGCAAACCAGGTAGAGAGGGCCCCCGGGGGAAAACCCAAATTTTTCTGAAGCCCCCACCCTCGTGCAACTCCGGAGCGAGCCTGAACTTCAAAGGAAATGTGTCCCCAAAACCGGTGGTACTGAACCCGCTCCCTCCCGCCCCTGGGGCTCTGCTAATCCCGGGCTGGAGCATCACCTTCCAAAACCACCCGGATTCCCCCCCCCCCAAAGGGCTCTAGTCCCTTCTTCCCTTTAAGGCTGCTTAGAAAAAGGAAGCTTTTTTGGGGACAGCGCTCTCGAGCCAGTTCCCAACGGCTGCTTTGCTGAGGAAAAGGGACGGGCCAAAACCGAGGGCGCCCGGGGACCCAAAACGAGCGCAAGGAAACCGAGCCCTTTAGAGGGGGGTCTTCGGTTTTCTGAAATCTCTCGCGAACGCGCACCCCAAAACGCCTGCGATTGTGCTCCCTTTATTTCACCGGGACCGCTGCTGGGGTTACGGGTGCGCGGCCCCCTTTTTCACTCGGGGGCTTGCGTTGCTGGGCTCTCCCGGTGCGGGAAGGGGAAGCAAGGCTTGCTCCTGGACCCCGCACTGCCCAAAATTGGAAAAAAAACTACGTAAAATCCCCCGGTCCCGCCCCCGAATCCCCCGGTCCTGAAGGAATCGAGGGAGCCCCAAGGAAGACGGGGTCTACCCGGTCCCGCGGACCCTGACCCAGTGACCCATGGCCCCAGGACACGGGAGGGCAGGGGGCGGGGGCACACCGAGTTGGCCGCATGCCTGCCGTGTTTTTTTAAACCCGCTTTTTACTCACGGGCTCCAAAAAATACGGATTTTTCCTGCTTTTTTGCTCTTTTCCCCAAAACCCCGGGCCCAAATAGCCCCCGACCCCCCCCCCGCCATCGGTTTTCCCCTTTCGCCTCCTGGGAAGAGCAAATTTATTCCCGCCCGGGGGGGGGGAAGCGCAGCCGCCGGGGGGCACGGGGGGTTTTGGTTACAGGCAGGAGGCACACGGACCCTGGAAGGCCCTTGCCCCCCGGGCGGCCGGCTCCCAGCAACCTCCTCTCCCCCCTCTTTTCCCCCAAAAAAAGGTACCCCCTGTTCCAAAAGGGGAAGCCCCCTCAAGCGGGTTTGCACGGGGGGCCCCTTTTATTAAAAATCCTTTTTCGGCTACTCCCGTCCTTCTTGGCCATCGGCGACGGCGGGGGAACGGATAGTCCGGGGTCGGCTACTTCTGCTACAAAAGGAAAGGGGAGTGTAGAGGGATGCCCCCTGAAAGGGGAGTGGGATAGGACCCCTGGCTCACCGCAAGGAACGCGGGCATTTGTGCAGCACAGGGGTTTTTTGGGGGCACCGTACCTTAGAGATCAATTCCCAAAAGGGAAGGGCCCTGGTTTTGGAGAAGTTTGATTGTTTGGGTTTTTTGTTTTTCTGCTCTCCCGAGGCACCGTGGGCACGCGGGGGAAATGCCCTAGAGGGGCTGCAGGGCACATTTTCCCAAGCCCAGGGGAGAACCTCCGCCACCCCCTTCCTAACCCCCAGAACTTGCTAGTCGTTTTCCATCCCCCCCACGAAACCCACCGCTGATGGGAAGGGAGGGGGGCTTCCTACAGGGGGGGATGACTCCACTTGCTTTGTAACCCCTGGCTAAGACGGCTGGTGCCCCCTGCCCCCTCAGTTTGTCCCCTCCTCAAGGCAGGAGCAATGCCCCTCAAAGAGCACACACTCCCCAAACAGTTTTTGGGTATCTCTCCACCTGAAGGGCCCGAAACCGCCCTCCCTCAGTACCTGAACAAAGGGCTGGCTAGGCCCGGGGCCTACTGATTAATTTCCCAATGTTTAAAGGAACAAAATGCCCCTTGGTCCTTGGAGGCTGGGCATCGGGTCTGAGCAAGGAGCTTTTGATTTTCTCGGGGAGCAGACCCCCCCCGGGCCCACGAGCACCACCTCGGCCCCCTCCTGCTCAGTATCACAGGGTGCTGGGGCAAGCTGGCAGGAGCATCCGTTTCCCGTCCCTCCATGCGGGGATCCCGCCCCTCATCTCCATTCCCGGGGCACTGAGCTCTGCTCTCGTCCCGACCACGCTTCTGAACGGGCAATGTGGCTGCTCCCACAGCCTGTCCCGCTGCCGTCCTCCCCCCCGCGTGGGCTTCGGGGATCACTAAAACCCCTTCACTTGCTTCAAGATAAGACAGCCTCACCCTGAACTCCTTCCGTCGGGGGCCAAAAGCACTTCCCAACAGGGCCCCTCATGTGGGGGCAGCTGCAGGCAAAAGAGGAGGGGAAGTTTTCCTGCAGCACCCCCGAAAACCTGCCCTGGCGCGGTCAGCTCTCCCCCTTCCCCCCTCCCACCCTCGACCAACCCGCCGACTCCCCCGTCCCGAACAGCCCAGAGCCAGTTCAACCACAGTATCAGACAGACCACGCAGACCCCGGGGCATTTTTAGCTCAAAAAATTCTTTTTTAAACCCGCGGGAGGGCCTGATGTGGCACCCCGGCTCACGGCTTCCTGCCTCCCTAGCCTAAAGTTGCTTTCATGCAGCACGTTCAGGTTCCCCCGGCCACTAAGCAGGAGCAAAACACATTCGTTCTCGTTCCTTTTTCTAGCACAACCCGCAGAGTCCTCCACTTTCCGAGCCAGGCAGTGTTGTGATGCAGCTTCTCTAGGAAAAAACCCAAAGCCCGTTCCTGCGAGGCCCCCCGGGGTCGGGGAAAGGCTTATTAGGAGGGATGAGGGGAGCTCAACTTCATACCTCCCTGCTTCAAAAGGTTGGGTTTCCCCCCTCCCCAAAAAACCCCCAACCCATTTTGGGAACGGGAAAAACCCCACCTCTCCCCCAAGGGGAACCGACTGGGGTGAAGCCAGCGCCCCCGATCAAAATGCTTCGGCAACCCTGTGGGGCGCTCAAAATTCCACCCAGGTTCAATGTGCTACCCTGCACATTCTGCCCGGCTTTCAACATCTCTTGAAAACAGGGGCGGAAAGGGGAAAAAAAATGCTTTTGAATCTCCCCCAGCCAAAATTCTCCTGGAGCTATCTTTTACTCTAAAGGACAATCCTCACTACCCTAGTCACCCACTTTCAAAAAAAAACAGAAATGCCTCTTTTGGTTTTCCTTGGGGCCCAAACCTTTTCCACACAAGGGTGGCCTCAAAAACTTGGCAAGTGCATACCCGCGGAAAGGAAATCTTCCCAAAACATCTGGGGTAGGCCCAAGCACAACATTTGGCCCTCTGCAGACTGAGAGGACACTGGGGGAACAAAAGGCCCGGGAGCTGCAGCCAAATGTAATTGAAAATTTCCCCGTTCCCTGGCCTTCTCTCCTTTTGCGAAAAAAAATGAGGCCCCGGCCGGAGACCAAGAAGCCCTCCCCCCTGGAGGGCTGAGGGGTGATACCCTTTTCCTTCTGGGTAGGAAACCCCCTTTACTCACAGGGCTGGGTCTTCCTTTCCCCTTTGTTAAGGAAAGGCTTCACTGGGCACTTTTTTGCTCACGGGGGAAACAGCTTACATTGCAAACCTCCCAGATGCTCACTGCACATCCCTTTACACCTCCCCGAGTTTGATGCACAGGAAAATTTATCGCGTTTGGGGAAAAAACTCTGTTTTGTTAAAACCCGGAGGCAGCGGCCACAGAGGTTTAGGGGGTCGCTGAGGGCCTTTTCCTTTGAAGAGGGGCCCAAAGAGCAGGTGGAAGACCTTCTGCATGTCCCCGTGCAGAGCCCCCCCGTGTCCAAGGGCGGGGCAAGTCGGGCCCGGGGTCGCCAAAGCCTCCTGATCTCAAGGGGGAAAGAGGGGCTCGAAGGAAGCCGCTCAATCCAAGAAAAATTTTGGTAAAAGCTCACTAAAAACCCCCTTCTACCAAAGACCTGTGTGCTCTGTTTTCCCCAACCCGCCTCGTCCCATGCTAAAGCTACCACCCTTTTGGGGCCCTCCCTCCCAGCATCCGCCCCGAGCACTCATTCCTTTTCCTTTAACAGCACCTCCTCTTCTTAAAGGGGGCACCCCAAAACTTGCCCGCCCAAGTGCATTTTGCTCTTCCTATCTTTTCGTGGGGGAAATCAAACCCAGCCATGACGGGGAGGGCAGCGTCCCCAAAAGCAGGCGGATGGAAGTACTGACGCAACAGGGGAAATCCCCCCAGTCCCCTTAACATCTCCCCTTTTCACCGCCAGTTTTCCGGCAAAAGGCTCCGGTCGGTGCTGGGGCTGATCGTGTGGCACCCCCGGTCTCAGCGGGACATGTACCAAACCGGAAAAAAACCAATGCACGGTTCCCGGCAAACCCCTCCCGGGCCCGACATACCTGGTGACGCGACCGGGACAGAAAAACCCCTTTCTTTTTCCCGAGGGATGTCAACCCCCGGCACACTTTCCACATGCTAAAGTGCTTGTGCGCTGTCCCCCAAACGTTGTACGGGGTAGAAAAAACCCCTTTAACGTACCACAGCCCTGCCGAGAATCGCTCCTACCCCCCCCAAACCTGCAGCTGCTTGCTCGCACAGAGTAGTTCTGTGCGAGTAGTCCTACTCGCGGGCCCCCCAGCACCCATTTTTCAGCCCCCCCCTTTGGGAGCCGCGGGCCGCTGGAACAACGGGGAGGGGGATTCTAAACCCGGGCCCCCCTTCCCTCCCTGCTGCTCACCAGCGGGACTAATAATCCAGGCCGTTCTTTTGGGGGATGGCACCGAGCGTTCAGCGCCTCTTTTCTGCGCCAGCACAATTTTGTTTTTTTTTGTTTGTTTTTTTTAGCCCCCTTCCCGAGCTAAAAACAGAGCGGGTTTAGAAACACCGCAGGCCCACGGAAAACGGGAGAAGCTCGTTTTTTTCCCATAACCAAACCCCTTCCCCCGAGAGTCTGGGCCCAACCCCCCCCAGGGACCCAGTAAGGAAGGGATCTGGGTTTCCTTTAGAGTCCCTCCCCCCCCATTCCCCCCCCCGCCCCCTTTTCCGCCTTTAGGGATCCCAACCTGAGGGGTCTGCACATTACCCAGGATTTCCTTAAAATTTTCCTAATTTTTCCGCCTTTCTCTTTCCCCGCATGGAGCCTGACCTCCTTCCCGGCCGTCCCCGGCGCCCCAAACAAGGGGCATGTGGGCCAAAAATTATAGGCAATTGGGAGCACGGCAGTTTCAAATACCCAACCCCCTGTCCAAGCATTCTTCCCCGTCAGGTTGCCAAACCTGAACCACTGGGGTGAATTTTTTTTGGGAAAATTCCAAACGGTACCTTTGCTATTCCAGAAAGTTAAAGCTATTTTTGCTCATGCCAGGGTAATCTTGTAAAATGCTCTGAAGGACTAGGCCTTGGCTTCAAGGGGATCTATAAACCGAAAGGGAAAATGTTTTTTGAACTGAGGTTACCATTTTCCTCCCCCCCAAAACATCCAAAAGTAACAAACCCCAATGTCCTTTTTTTAATGATCACAACCCCAAGGGGAAAATTTAGAACCAAAAAGTTTTGGCAGTTTACAGAGCCGTTTTTCAAAATTACTTTAGGAGAGTCCTTAAGAAATACTTGGATAAATGCAAACTTTCCCCGGGAGATCACGTACAGAACCAAGTAAAACCCCAATTTTTTTCCAAAGCAAACGGGCCAGAGCGATCCCCCAGGGGGAAAAGCCGGCTCCTCTTTTAAAGAAGGTGCACGGCAGGGACAGGTCTTTTGCTCAGACCGGGCTGGGCAGCTCTCAGCAGCACGCTGCAGTACCAGGGGAGAAAACCCGAAACAGGGGTGAACCACCTGTGCTGTGTTGGATGCCTCCCGTTCGCGGGCCCCCTGTCTGCTCCTCCTGCGGGGG
>NW_023642048.1:0-5000 GCF_015228065.2 Penaeus monodon
AAAAAAAAAAAAAAAAAAAAAAAAAAAAAAAAAAAAAAAAAAAAAAAAAAAAAAAAAAAAAAAAAAAAAAAAACAAAAAAAAATAAAAAAAAAAAAAAAAAAAAAAACAGAAAAAAAAAGAAAAAAAAAAAAAAAAAAAAAAAAAAAAAAAAAAAAAAAAAAAAAAAAAAAAAAAAAACAAAAAAAAAAAAAAAAAACAAACAGAAAAAAAAAAAGCAAGGGGGAACAAGAAAGGAATAAAAGAGGCGAGCGGAACGGGGGCAGAGAGGCGAGGGGCGAGACGTGAACGAGAGGCGAGACGTGAACGGCCTCGCCTCCCTCTCCGCCGCAAGCGAGAGATGAACGCGCGGAGACGCAGACTCAACGGAGGCGCCGCGCCCGCCGTTCACTGACGTTCAGCTGCCGTTCACTGAGCGACGGCGACCGAAGGCGATGGGGGGGGGGGCGATCTTTTTCTTTTTTTTTTTGAATCGGGGGGGGAAAAAAAAGGAAAAAAGCAAATTGGAAGAAGGGGAAAGGAAGAGAAAGAAAAAAGATCCGAAAGGAGAAAAAAAGAAGGAGGGAAAAAAATATGGGGTATGAATGGGAAAAAACAGAGAGAGGGGGGGGAGAAGGGAGGGGGGGAGGGGAGGGGGGGAGAGAGAGAGAGAGAGAGAGAGAGAGAGAGAGAGAGAGAGAGAGAAAGAGAGAAGAGAGAAGAAATGAAAGAGAGAGAGGAGACAGAGAAAGAAAGAAAGAAAGAAAGAGTGAGTGGGGAGTGATGAGTGAGTGAGGGTGAGTGGGGAGTGGTGAGTGAGTGAGTGAGTGGGAGTGAGTGGTGAGGTGGGGGGTGTGCGGTGCGTGGGTGCGTTGCGTGTCGTGCGGGTGCGTGTGTGTATGTCTGTCTGTCTGTGTGCGCTCATGAATGCACAGTGCGAAGGTGAATGTGAGTGTGTCTAAGTGTGGCTGTGAGTGAGGTAGTGTGTAGCGCAACTGTACAGTATATACAGTATATACGTGTGGACATGCTCGCTGGGATATTAATTGTATAAAGGCCCCCCCCTCTCTCTTCTTTTTTTTCTCTCCTCTTTTTCTTTCTTTCTCTTCTCTTTTTCTCTCTCTCCTTCCTTTTTTTATCTTCTCTCTCTCTTTCACCACTCTCTCTCTTTCTAACCTCTCTCTCTTTTCTCTCCTCTTTTCCCCCCCTTTTCCCCTTTTTAATTTTTTTTTTCCCCCCCTCTCTCTCTCTCCTTTTCTCTCTTCTCTTCTCTCTCTCTCCTCCTCTCTCTCTCTCTCTCCCCTCTCTCTCTTTCTCTCTCTCTTTTCCCTTTTTTCTCTCTCTGTCTTTCTCTTCTCTCTCTCTTCTCTTTCTTGTTTTCTCCTCTCTCTCTTCTTTCTCTCTCTCTTCGCTTCTCTTCTCCTCTCTCTCTCTCTCTCTTTTCTCTCTCTCTTCTCTCTTCTCTCTCTCTCTCCTATCTCTCTCTCCCCCTCTTCTTCTCTCTCTCTCTCTCCTTCTCTTTCCCCTCTCTCTCCACTTTATTCTTTCCTACTCTTTCTCTCTCTCTCTATCTCCCACAAACGCAAAATAACCTTCAAGAATCCTCCTCCTTCCTCTTTCTTCTCTTCTCCCCCCTCCCCTTCCTCTCCTTCCTCCTCCCCCTCCCCCTCCCCCCTCCACCTCCACCACCTCCTCACTCAGACGTGATTAATATGAGGCGGTGAGTCAACTCCCCTCCCCTCCCCTCCTCCCCCCCTCCCCTTCCCCCCTTAATCCCCTCTCCCCCCTCCTCCCTCCTCCTACTCCCTCCTCCCCACTCTCCCTCCCCTCCCCCCTTCCCACCCCTCCCCCCTTCTCTTTCCCTCCCTATCCCCCCCTCCCCCCACCCTCCTCCCTTCCCCCTCCCCCCTCCCCTTCCCCAATCTGATTGGATAATCTAAATTGATCATCTATCTGGAAAATCTAAATTGATAATCTAACTGGATAATCTAACTGGAAATTCTATCTGGATAATCTAACTGGAAAATCTATCTGGATAATCTAACTGGATAATCTATCTGGATAATCTAACTGGATAATCTATCTGGATAATCTAACTGGATAATCTATCTGGATAATCTAACTGGATAATCTATCTGGATAATCTAACTGGATAATCTAACTGGATAATCTAACTGGATAATCTAACTGGATAATCTATCTGGATAATCTAACTGGATAATCTATCTGGATAATCTAACTGGATAATCTAACTGGATAATCTAACTGGATAATCTAACTGGAAAATCTATCTGGATAATCTAACTGGATAATCTAACTGGAAAATCTATCTGGATAATCTAACTGGATAATCTAACTGGGAATGAATTTCAAAAGAGAGAATATTTGATGGGAATGGGAAGAAGTGAGAGATGAAAAGAAGAAAGAAAGAAGAAAATGAAAGAAAATACATAAAGGCCTACGCGATGGCAAAGACATGGAAATAGGCCTATACAAACGCTGATCCTTGTGAACTTCAGGGATAAAAAGGGATTGAATGAGAATGAATAGGTAATTAATGATTAATAACAGCGGAAGAGATGTGCTTTTGGTTTAGTAAATCGAAAGGTATCAATATTATTTCCTGCACTGTGACGTCATTCATTTTCATCTTTACATTTTTCAACGTGCAAACTTACAACGGCAATTACACGCATATTTTAGTCTGTGTCTGTCGGTCTGTCCTTCCCCCTCCTCCCCTCTCTCTCTTTCTGTCTCTCTGTCTCTCTCTTTCTCTTTCTGTCTCTCTCCCTCTCCCTCTCCCTCTCCCTCCCCCTCTCCCTCTCCCTCTCCCTCTCCCTCTCCCTCTCCCTCTCCCTCTCCTTCTCCTTCTCTCTCTCTCTCTCTCTGTCCGCAACAACAACAATAACAATAAAAAACAATAACAATAGTAGCAGATGATCGTCGTATTAACAATAACAACGGGACGGCATCAGCTTGCCCGCACGCAGCAAAACCCAACCACGTCCGTGACGTTGGTTGTTACCAAGCAGAACACACACACAAAAAAAAAAAAAAAACAATAATAATCATACCACTAGGCAATCCCCCCCCCCTCCCCCACATCTCTTCCTCCAGGCGGACGAGACGAGTCGAGGAAATGCAATTGCAACTTCCACTGCATTATTCCCTCTCCCCTCCCCCCCTCCTCCTCCCTCCCCCCCTCCCCTTCCCCTCCCCTCCCCCCCCCCAACGACGTCAAGAGCGGGGTCAACACACAGCCACAAGCAGAGCTCTAATTGCAAAGGTCGAGTTACTACTCGACTTGCCCACTCACTCGCCGTCGTCTCCTGGTTGTCGAAGGGTGAGGTGTGGGGGGGAGGGGGGGAGGAAGAGGAGATGAGGAGGAGGAAATGAGGAAGAGAGGAAGGAAGGGAAGGAAGGAGGGAGGAAGAGAGGGAGGGAGGGAGGGAGGGGGGGAGGAAGAGAGGGAGGGAGGGAGGGAGGGAGGAAGAAGGGGAGGGAGGGAGGGAGGGAGGGAGGAAGAAGGGAGGGAGGGAGGAAGGGAAGGAAGGAAATGAAGAGGAAAAAGGGAGAGAGAGAAAGGGGGAGAGGAAGAGGAAGGGAAGAAGAGAGACGGAGATGGATTTAGGAAGAAAGGGAGTGAAGGGGGAACGAAGGGAGGGAAAAAAAAAAGAAAGAGGAGAGACGGGGGGGATGGGTTAAATTGAGAGAGGGAAAAGGGAAAAAAGAAGAGGGGGAGGGAAGAGAGAAGGGAAAAAAAGAAAAAAAAAAAAAAAAGGGGAAAGAAAAAAAAAAAAATGATAAAAAAAAAGAAAAAAAGGAACAAGCAAACAGACAAACCCCCCCCCACCCCCTCACCCCCGCACCCCAGCTCAAGCAACCCCTCCCCCCCCCCTTAATAAAAATCCACGACACGGACCGACACCCAACCCGCTGCCTTTTCCCACACCGCTTTCGCCCTCCGAAGCTCATCAACCTTAAAAACCCCCTTTTTTTCCCCCTAAACCCCCCCAACCCCTTGACCCCACAAACCCTTGACCCCCCCAAACAACCTTTTGACCCCACCAAAACCCTCTACCCCCCCAAAAAAACCCCCTGAACCCCCCAACAACCCTTGCCCCCCCCAACAAACCCCCCTGACCCCCCCCAACAAAAACCCTGCCCCCAAGACCCCGACCCCCCAAAAACCCTCTGACCCCCAACAACCTTTTTGCCCCCAACGACCTAAAACCCCCCCAACAACCCCCTGACCCCCCAAAACCCCGACCCCACCAAAACCTCGGGCCCACCAAAAACCCCCCGACCCCCCCCCAAAACCCTTGACCACCCTAACAACCCTCGCCCCACCAACGACCCCCGACCCCCCCAAAAAAAAACCCCTGACCCCACCAAAACCTCTGCCCCACCCAAAAACCCCCCCCGACCCCACAAAACCCCCGACCCCACCAACAACCCTCTGACCCCAAACCCCTTGACCCCCCAACAACCCCCTTTACCCCCCCAAACCCCCTGACCCCCCCAACAAACCCCCTGCCCCCCAAAAAACCCAACCCCCAAAACCCCTCTGACCCCACAACAACCTCTGACCCACAACAAACCCCCTGACCCACCAAAAAACCCTTTCCCACAAAAAACCCTCTGACCCCACCAACAAAATCTGACCCCACCAAAACCTTCTGCCCCCACCAAAACCTCGCCCACAACACCCCTGACCCACCAACAACCCCCTTTACCCCAAAAAACCCTTTTTGACCCCACCAACACCCTTTTACCCCACCCCAAAAAACCCCAACCCAACAAACCCTCGACCCCCAACAACCTTTTACCCCACCAAAAACCCTCTGACCCCACAACAACCCTCTGACCCCCACAACAACCCTGCCCCCCCAACAAACCCTCTGACCCCCCAACAAATCGACCCCCCCCAACCAACCCCCGACCCCACCAAAAACCCCCCGACCCCCCCCAACAAAAAACCCTTACCCCACCAACAACCCGATCCCCCAAAACCCCTCTGACC
>NW_023642050.1:5000-10112 GCF_015228065.2 Penaeus monodon
AATATATATATTATATTTTATATATATCTATATATTTTAATATATAAAATATTAGATATAAAATATAAAATGGAAAATTTTATACAATATATACAAAATATAAAATAAAATATATATAAATATATATATATATTGTACAAAATATTTAAAATAATATATATACATATATATATGCATAAAATTTTAATATATATATATATATATATATAATATAATATTTATTATATATTTTATAATATATATATACTTTGATATATATTATATTTATATATATATTTTATATTAACCAAAAATATAATACCCAAAAAAAAATCACCCCCATACAGACACACAGACACAAAACACCCCAAATCATATAATATCTTCTATCTATCTATTTTATATTTTTATATATATATATAATATATATATATATATGTATATATAATATAAAAATAAAAATATATAATAAAAATATAAAATTTTTCATATATGCAATTATATTATATATATATATATATTATATATATATATATATACATTTATTACTAATATATTATTTATATTTTACTTTTTTAATATATATATGTTTTTCCCAAAAATTTTATATAATAATTATATTAATATATTTTTTTTAAAATATATATATATATATATATTTTAATTTTTTAAAAATTTTACACTTTACATAAATATAGGCAATATATATCTATATATCAATATATTTTTCTATCTATCTATATATATATATATATAAAATATATATTATTTTTTATTTTAAGTATATATATATATATATATTGTATGCATATATGTATATATATTTATAAAAGATATATAGGTATATGTAATATTATATTTATACACACCACACACACCACACACCACAAAACACACACACAAAAAAAACACACCACACATATATATATATATATATAATATATATATATATAATATATATATAAAATTATTTTTTTTTTTTAAAATTTATGTATGCATTGTAAATTATTACTTAAAATATATTTTATATATAATCCATATATATATATATTTTAAATTTTACATATATATATATATATATATTAAAATATAAATTTTATTATATATTATATATTTATATATATATATGGGATTTTATAGATATAAGATACCACACCCCCACACCCACACACACACACGCCAAACACCCAACACCACACACCCCACACACACACACACACCCCACACACACAACATTTTAAAATATATATAATATATATATATAATAGAAATATATATATATATATATTTTTAAACCCCAATCGCCACGTTTGGCAAAAATTTTCACCATCCCCACTGAAACACGGGTTTTTTTTTGGTACTCACACATAGATGGCTCACAAGTGCTTACCCATCAAGGGTCACTTTTTATCCTCCTTTCGCCCCTTTTTTAAACCCTTTTTCCTTGATTTTTTAAAAGGATCTTTTGGTTTTATTTCATTGCCCTTAAAGTTAACAAAAATTTTAAAAATACTTTAAAAATCAAAACATCAAAAAACAAAAATAACATTATTAAATTTTCAATTTTTAAAAAAGGGAAAAAAAACGCTTTTTCCCCCCCAATTCGGGGGAAGGGGGGAAAATCAAGATTCAGTCAGTGGGGGGCCCTACTGATAGACCCCTTGGAGGCTGGCACATGGGGAAACCCATCTGTTTAAACAAAATTCACAAAAACCCAAAAAGGGAAAAACAAAAAAATTCCGGGGCGTTGGGGTTAATGTGTATATTTATATATATTGGATATATACTATTCATTTTATATATATATATAATATATATATATAATATATTAAAATATTTATTTATTTTGTTTTTATACGTATATATATATATTATATTTATTATTTATATATCTATTTTATATATATAATATATATATATGGTTATATATTTATTTATATTTTAAATATTTTTATTTTACATTATTTTTTATGTATATAAAAACCCGGGGCGGAAAGAAATGGCCCCCACCGCTCAAAAATTGTCAAAAAAAATTTGGGAAAGCCCCTGATCGCCAAGGCGGGGGTGGCCAAAAGGGGTTGGGAGCATCGAACTCAAGATTTACAAACGGCAATCTGATTTGGGGGGGGTTTCGAGTCACCGGCCGGCGCTTTTGTTCCCTCGGGAAAGGGAAAAACTTCCCCTTTGGGGATTGCCCCCTAGCCCCTGGGGGGCCAAACCAAACCCAAGTCAGGGTGGTTCCCCCAAACCCGGATAAAATTGAGAGAAGGGTTACCCAAAAAAAAAGAAAAAGAAAAAAAAAAGGGAATAACCCGGGACTCTCCGTGGGAAAAGGGAAATGGGGACCCACCCCGTACTTTTTCTCCAAAAAGCATCACAACATGGAAAATAAAATTAAATTTTCATGTGACCCCGGCGGGTCCCGCCCTGAACCTACCCTTAAAAGAAGAAAATATATGTTTATTATATATATATATAAAAAATTATATATATATATATAAAAATAATTTTATATATATGTATATATTATAAAAATATATAATATAATATATTTAATTTTTATATATTTTATTTTATATATTAATCCTTATATATAAAATGATTTTATTATATTTTAAAAAATAATTTTAAATAAAATAGATTATATATATATATTTTGATTTTGATAATTAAATAAAAAAATTTTATATTAATTTTATATATATATTCAACGGTTTTTTCTAAATATTTTAACCCCAATTTTTAAATATAGATTTTTATATTTTTAAAAATAAAAATATATAATAAAAAATATCACATATTTTAGATATAGATAATATATAATAAATAATTATATTAATTTTTTTTTAAAATTTACCCATATGTAAAATATATATAAATTTTTATATTTTAAAATTATATAATTATATAAATTATATATAAACATTTTATAAAGGGAACATTAATATATTGTATATATAAATTTTAAAAATAATTTTATATATATAAAAATTTTTTAAAAATAATATATATATATATTAGGGGGTTTTTGTTTTTTTTGTTTATTTTTTATATATTATATATATCTAAAAATTTTTACCAAAATAAATAAAAAAATTTTAAATTAAAAAATTTTTAATATATATTATTTTTATAATAAAATTATATATGTTTTTTTTTTGTGTGTGTGGGTTTTGGTTTTTTGTGTGGTGTAATATAAACTATAAAATATATATATAAAATTAAAATTATTTTTTATATAATATTAAAATATATAATATAATAATATTATATATATATATATATATATATATGTTTTTATGTTGTGGGGGGGTTTTTTATATCATTAATAATATATAATTATTATATATAAAATATATATATATAATATATTATATATTTTTATATAACCCTAATATATATATATTTTTATTATATATATTTTTAAATTCAAATAGGATATTTTAAAATCTATATATTATATAAAAATTATATATATATTATTATATATTATTATATTTATATATATATATTTAAAAAAAAATCCAAAAAAAAAAAAAAAAACAAAAAAAAAAAAATATGTATTATTTGACATATATATTTTTATATTTTTTAATTTTTATTTTTTTGGTTTTTTTTTTTTTTTTTTTTTTTCCCCCCCCCCACAACCCAAAACCCACACAAAAACTCCCACACAACCATATATATTTTTATTTATTATATTTTTAAAAATAAAAAAAAAAATATTTTTTTTTTTTTTTTTTTTTTTTTTTGTTTTATAAATTATATAATATAAAATTTATATCATATATATTTTATTAATTTTTTTTTATTTTTTATTTTATTTTATTCCCCCCCACAACCCCATTCCCCCCCACCCCCACACCCTTTTCCACACCCCACCCCACCCCTTTTTTTGGTTTTTTTTGGTTTTTTTTAGTAGAATTTTTTTTAATTTTTATAATAATCATTATATATATTAATATATTAAAATATAATATATAATTTATCTATTATATTATAATATATAATATATAATATATATATATTATATATATTCAATTTTATTTTAAAATTATATATCTATTGATATATATTTTATATATTTTTTATATTTTTAATATATATATAATATAATATATTTTATAAATTTTTTGTTTTTTTCTTTTCTTATTATATTTTTTTTTCTATATATTAAAAATTTATATATTATATAAAATATATGTATATATATATAATAAAATTTTTATTAATGCAAAAAATAACAAAATTTATTTAAATTATTTTTTAAATTAAAATTTTTAATATATATGATATATTATATATTTTATATATATATTAAAATTTTATTTATATATTTTATATATATGTATATTTTATTTTTATTAAAATTTTATTTATATATATATGTTTTAAAATATATATTTTTAAAAAAAAAAAAATATTTATTATATGTCAAAAAAAAACAAAATTTATTCAATAAATTTATTTTTTAAAGTACCATAGTGTGTGTGTATATATATGTATATATATATATATATATATATATATATATTATATATATATATATATTATATATATATATTATATTATATGTATTATATATTATATATATATAATTATATTATAATAGATATAGTATAGATATATATATATATGTATCTTTATATATATATATATATTTTATTATAATCTACTATTTTTAATTTTATATATATATATAGATATAGATATAGATATATAATATATGTATCTTTTATTATATTTTATATTATATATAATATATATAAAGATGGCTATTATTATATTTTTATATTATTTATTATATATTTATATTCATATATAAAATATATGCACTTAATATATATATATATATATTATATATATATTATATTATATACACTAAAGATGTATATATAAATTAAATAAAATTTTTATTATATATATATCTATATATATATAAATATTAAGTTATATATATATTGTATTAATATATATGTAAATATTTTAAAGATATTATATATTTTTTATTATATATAATATTATATATCTTTATATAATAAATCATTCTATATTTATTTTTTATTTATCTTTTAAAATTCATATTTTATATATACTTTATATTATTAATATCTTTATTAAATTTTATATTTA
>NW_023642052.1:5000-10110 GCF_015228065.2 Penaeus monodon
ATGGTTTTGACCACGGCGGCCAAAAAAACCAACCAAAAAAAAAAAAAAAAAAAAAAAAAAAAAAAAAAAAAAAAATATAAAATATAATATAATATATATAATATATATATATATATTTATGCATATATAACATACATATATAAAATTTTTAATATATATATATTATATATATATAGAATATATTTCATAAAATATAAATTATATATTATCATACGAACACCCACACACACCCACACACACAACCAACAAAACACCCAAAACACACAACACACACACACACACACACCCCACACAAAAAAAAAAAAAAAACCCAATATATTATAAAATTTTTTATAGAAATTATTATTTATATATATATATATTTTATATATTATTATCTTTATATTTTATTATATTTTATTTTTATGTTTGGTGTGTGTGTGTTTTTTTTTATGTTTTAAACCCTATATAATATTTATGTATTATAAATAAGTAAATTATATTATATATAATATATTTGAAGAAATATATATATAGATATATTAATTTAATATATAAATTGACTGAAATTTTGTGGGGGTGTGTTTGTTGTAACACACACACCCCACAAAACACATACACACATGTGTGTTGTGTGTGTGTTTTTGTTTTTTGTTGGGTGTGGTGTGTTTCTGTTTATTTTTTAATTCCATATAAAATTTATAAATATATATATTAATATATATATATATATATATATTTTAAAAAAAATATAAATAATAAAAATATATTAAAATAACTATATATAAAAATATTTTAAAATTAAAATTTATAATATATAAAATTTTATATATATTTATATGTATATATATGGTTATAATTTTATATATATTAAAATATATATAAAATATCTATATGTATATATATAATATATATATAAATATAGAAATTTAAAGTAAGGGATATAAAAACATTTATTTTATTATTAATTTTATAATTTTATAAACAAAAATTTTTTAAAAAATCTTTGTATGTATTATAGCCTAAAAAATTTTTTTTTCCCACTTATAATATATATTATAATATTTTTTTTTTTTTTTTTTTTTTTTTTTTTTTTTTTTTTTTACGGTAGGGTTTGGGTTGAGCCGCCGTGGTCACCCAAAACTTTAATTGGCCCTTTTTTTGTTGGGGGTGCCCTTTTTGGGGTGGTACGGGTAGGGTCCCCATTCCTTTCCCCCGGAGAGTTGGGCCGGGGGGACCTTTCGGAAACTTTTGTCTATTCCTCCGGGGTTGGGAAAACCCCCTTCACTTGGGCTGGGTTGGGCCCTCCAATGGGCCCCACACACACACCACACAAAACCACCCACACAAATATATATTAGAAGTAAAAACATAATATATTAAAATTATAGATAATATATAAAAGATTTTATAATATAAAAATAAATATACCGCAAAAAACCACACCCCACACCCACCACACACCCACCCCCACCCCAAAAACCCCACCCCCAAAAAAAAAAAAAAAAAAAACACAAAAACATAATATAAAAAAATATTTTTAGTTAAAAATATAAACCTTTTTATATAATAATAATATATATAAAAAATAATATCCAAATTTTAAAAAATACACAAAACCCCCCAACACACACAACACACACCACACCCCCAAAAACACACAATATTAAATTTTATATAATATATATTTATAAAATATAATATATAATTTTATAAATTATATAATATTAAGTTTAATGTAAAATAATAACACCACACCAAAGCATATATAAAACAAAAAAAAAAAACACAAAAAAACACAAAAAACCCAAAAAACAACAAATTTATTTAATAATTTAAAAAAAAAAAACAAAAACCCCACACCCCCCCACACACACACACACACACAAAACACACACACCCCAAAAAAACCCACCAAAAACACACACACACACACACCACCCAAACACCACACACACACCCACACACCACACCCCACACACACACCCCACCCCCCCACCCCACCCCACACCCCAAAACAAATCCAAAACCCAACCCCCACAAAAAAAAAGAATAAATATAGAAAAGAAATTTCCTAAAATAAAATACACCTAAAAAAAATCATACAACTTTTCTGTATAAAATATTTTATATATATGTATATATATGCATATTAAAATTTTTTATATATATATTTTAATAATATAAAATATAAGGGTTTTATCTATATATAAAATATAATATAAAATATTTATTAAAATAGTTGACTGATTATGTTTTTTGTCACCACAAACAACACAACACCCACACACACAACACCCAAAACACATACCACAAAAATTTAAAACACACAGACACACACACACACACACCCACACACACACAACATATATATAATAATAAAATATATTATATTTTATATAATTAAAATATTATATATATATATAATTTTTAATAATTTTAATATATATTGTATGTATAATTTTATATTTTATATTATATATATATTATAATAATATTATATATATATAAAAAAAATATATGTATTATATAAGTACCCAAAAATAATTTTTATAAAATACATACTACATAATATATATAATATATAATATATAATATTAATATATTATTATATTGTGTGTGTTGGTGGTGTGGGGTTTTTGGGGGTTTTGTGTTTGTTTTGGGGTGTTTTTTTGTTTGTATATGTGTGGTGTGTTTTGGTTTTGGGGGTTTATATGTTGTGTGTGCTTTTGGGGTTGGTGTTTTTATAATAAATTTTATATATTATATATAAAATCTATTATTATATTATATATAATTTTTATATATAAAATATATAATTTTATAAAAAGCTATCTAAATAAAATATATATTTGTAAAATAATTTTATTATATATATTAAAATAATTAAAATATATTTATAAGGTTTTAAAATTAAAAGATTGAAAAAATCAGATAGATAATTTAAAAAATAAAAAGATAAAAAAGATGATGCCCTACTTATATAGTGACTATATTTAATATTTAAAATTTTTATATAATATTATAATATTTTTTTATATTGGGGTTTTGTATATATAATTATATTATAATTATTAATTTTTATTTATAAATATAAGATATAATATAATATATTATATTATAATTTATAATATTTTTATTTATACAAAACAAAAATTTTTTTTTTTATTTTTAATATATATATATTATAATTTTATATGTTAAAAAAAAATTTTTTTTATTTTTCCCTTTTTATAATTAAACTCATCCAAACTCTATAAAACCAATAATTTACAAAATTTTAAAATTATATAAATATAAAATCTTATATATAATATAATTTAATAATTAATATTATATTATATATATATATATATAAAATTATATTTAAGACACCCACACACCCCCATGTGTGTTTTTTGGTTTGCAGGGTTTTTGGGTATATTATATAATTATTAATTAAAAAATATATATATATTTTATATATAATAAAACCCTTATTAAAAATTTTTTATATATTTATTAAAAATTTAAAAATATATATATATACATATATAATACATAATTTTATATATTTATATAACATAATTTTTTACAAAAATATAATATATTATTATATATAATTTTATATATTATATATATTTTATTGTGTGTGGTGTGGGGTTTGTGGGTTTGGGGTGTGGTTTTGGGGGTGTTTGTGTGTTGTGTGGTTTTGTGGAGTGTGTGTGGGTGTGTGTGTGTGGGGTTTTTGTGTGGTTTTTTTTGTTTGGTTTTTCCACCGTGGCCAAGCCAACCTATTTTTGCTGGTCCCCCCGATAAAGGGGAATGATTACCGAAAAAGGGAAAACCGACACTCTCCTTGGGAAAGGGGGAACCCCCCCACGGGCCCGACTCCCAAACCAAAAACAGAAAACTAAATTAAATATCATGCTTTGAACACGGCGCTCAAACATAAAACCCACCCTTTAAAAGAAAAAAAAAAGAAGGGGGAAAAAAAATATAAAATGTAATAATTAATTATAATTATAATATATAATATTAAAATATAGTGTGTGTGTATCTCATAATATTATATATAAAAATTAAATATTATAATATATACATATTTTATTTATTAAAATTTAAAATTACTACAGACGTAAAACCCCACCACCCACACACACCACCCACCCACACACACACCACACACACCCACCACCACACCAAAACACACCCCCAAAGCATAACACACACACACCCCACACAACACAACACCCAATAAATATAAATAAATTATATATATAATATTAATTTATTAATATCAAAAATACATATATATATTATATATATTAAATTTTAAATTATATATATAATATTTTTATTATATATATATTATTAAATATATATATATAAATATATTAAAAATTTTTTTCCTATTTTTATTAGTTTAAAATTTTTAAATTTTTTTTTATTAATATATATATATATATTTATAATTAATAGATATTATATATATATATATATATATATAAAATATAAAATATATTAAAATTTTATATATATAAAATATAATATAATTATTTTAATATATAATTTAAAAAGTTGACTGTTAAAACACACAACACACACACACACCACACACACACACACACCATATAATATAAATATATATATTATTAAATATATATATTACATATATAAATATATATATATAAAAAAAAATATATAATGTGTGTGTGGTGGTTTTGTGTGTGTGCGTTGGGGGTGTGTTGTGTGTTTGGGGGGTGTTTGGGGGTGTGGTGTGTGGTGTTTGTGTGTGGTGGTTTGATAGTAATTGGCAACTTTTAAACGATGTGACCCGCAAAAGAGAGAAACATTATTTACTTTTTCACACCCTTCTCACCCTCTTGAATCACTGCATGTTTTGGTATATCCCAATGATCGGTGATCCTGATAAGTTAGATACCCACGGGGAAAGCAGTAATTAAGATTTCCAGTTCGGTTTTGCTTCAATTACGGCATTTTGGGTATAGGGTCCCCCCCAATAAATCTAAAAGCATACTAAACAGGGTTACCTCGGCAGTTCAGATTTTTTTGACCCCCAGAAATTTTCTTCTAAAAGCTTCAAATATTTGCCCCTTTGTTTTCCCCAAAATTTATTAAAATTACATTT
>NW_023642053.1:0-10109 GCF_015228065.2 Penaeus monodon
TTTACTTTAAAGGCTGGAAATTTGTTAATAATTTTTAAAAAAAAACAACGGGAAATTCGGGCCCCAATAAAAATCGTGAAAGGGACAAAAACTCAATAATGTAAAATAATGAAACGATTCTACGTAAATAAACAATATGACATAAAGAGGGGAAAATAAAAGATTAAGAAAAAAAGTAATAAACGTAATGATAATATAAAAATTAATATAAACTAAAAAATCAAGCGTGCTAGATAGTCAACAAAAAATGAAAATAATGACAAAGATAAGATAAGATATCTGCAATATTATGTAGTTAACATGATGATGACGAAATATCAATAAATAATAAAAAGTTATAATGCCAATGACAATAATAATTATTTTTGAAAAATCGATAACGACAACAAGAACTGTTTTTCTTCTTTTTAAAAGTCTATCAACAGAATATCTCCACCCTAAAAAAAAAGAAAAAAAATTTGAGAATGGGCAAGTCTGTGCAATCTTTAACTAAAATAGTGAACGGAGAATTCCCGCTCGAATTTTAAATTTCTGGTAGCCTTCGTTCGCCAATTCATTTCTCTCTGCTTTAAAGTCTCCTGCGTTCGCGATGGAGAATAATGAGATTATAATTGGTGTGTGTTTACGCTTTCGGTGTGTGTGGGGGGGAGGGGCAGGGAAGAAAGAGAGAGAAGAGAGAGAGAGAGAGGAGAGAGAGAGAGAGAGAGAAGATGGATATATATATATATTTTGGGTGTGTGTGTGTGTGTGTGTGGTGTGTGTGTGTGTGTGGTGTGTGTGTGTACAGTAAAGTTGTGAATCAGGGATTTCACGAAATCCCCTAAAATTTTCAGTGAATTCATGAAATCACTGTTTCGGGATTTCGTGAATTTACTGAAATATCCAGGAAATTCACGAAACCCCTAAAATACTTTCCTTGTTTTTACACTAATTTACTGGATGGCTTCAGTAAGACTATGAAATCGGAAAAAATTTTTGATAAATGATTTTTTTTTTCAATTCATGCCCATGAGTCCTTTATATTGGTATTGCAATCCTATCTTTTGGGGTTATTACATTATTTTTAAAGTGAAGGGGCAAAACACTCTACCGTGTTGATACTATGGTAGAAAAACCCACAATGTAAAAATTTGATTAAAACTGCCCTAGTGGTATGAACAAATTCTCATACCATCCTCTCCATGTAAAAAGAGGTGTTGCCACTCCGCTGTTTTTCTTTCCCTGCCCTCCGCATCTGTGGGCCCCAGTACTTGAATTGAAGATCGACATTCTGCGTCTTTTGTTCTCCGAACTGGGCAACCCTCGTCATGTTCACGACGTCGCGTTATCCAGGGCAAACTGCGCGAGTTGTCTTTCCTCCCCCTGATGTCCACGCCGCACACCGGTGGAATCCTCCTTAATAAAGCTGCTGCCTATTTCAACCTGAATGCGGCTTTACTCCTGCCAACCGTCTCGTCGCTTCCCACATCCTACGCCTTCCCGTTTACCGGCCACCCTGCACATGGCCGCCCGACCCCCCCACTGATCTGACCTCGCCTTCGCTTCCCTTCGTCTGTCCTCACCTGACCCGTGTTACCGCGTTGCCTTTCCTCTCTCTCTTTTATACCCCCTCCTCTTCCTTTACTCTTCAGACCGTGAATTGCTTTTAAAGCTCCCTTTAATTATCGCACTGTTCATGATGGCTTCTGAGAGCATTGGAGAGAGATTCAAGAGTGAGCTGGTCAAATGTTATGAAGAAAGCAAAAAATATCTTATCTCAAAGGCGGGTTTAACACAGAAGGTAGACGCTTTAAAACCTTCATCAGCAAATAGTCATATGAAGAGAGAAGTGACTATTATCTTCTGTCTGTTTGTTTATTGTTGAAAATCCCTGAGAATAATTAGTTTTAATTACCTATTATGATACACTGTTAATTATTGGTGTTTACTTTTATGGTTACTGTCAGATAACAGAAAGTTTCTCTGACAGAGCCCCAAATTCCAAACCTATGGGTAATGTCAGCAAGAAATCCCACGCGTGACACCTATTAGGATTTGTTATGAAATTTCCGTTTGATGACTATGACCAGTATTTCTTGTAGTCTCATTTTATTCCATGGTCTGGCAGCAGAAGGAGCCAGAACATGGGGTAACAGAGACTACAAGTAATACTGATCAATTTTTCAGGGAAGTAAGTCAGCATATGTATGTGTATGCATATGTATGTATATGTATATGTATTTATATATGTGTGTGTGTGCGTGTGTATACATACATACATACATATATAAAATATATATAAAATTATATATATATATATATATTAATATAATATATAGATATATTTGTGTGTGTGTGTGTGTGTACACATACGTATATATATAAAATATATATATATATATATATTTTTATATATATATATATAATATATAATATATATATATATATATATTATATATATATATATTTTAGCTATGGTATGATTTAACCCCTTAAAGCGGGGAAGCAAACCCTGGTTCGCTTGACAGCAGAATACAACAGAACCTCCCCCCATCTTGCCAAGGTTTATTCATTCAGTCCTCGACTGGGAAAGGCCGAGGCTTTCTGAAACGGCCGAGATTTTTTGAAAAGGTGGGATTTAAAGGGAAACTTACAAGACGGCAGAGAAGCTTCATGTTCGGGGGTATTTTTGAGAATGATTGAGAAGAAGGAAGAAAAAAAATAGTTAAAGGAGAGATCTTAAAGATTACTTTTTTGTTGACGTCGATTAAAAGGATATTGAAGATGTATATTCTTTCAAGGTTTTTGAGAAAGGGAAAGAGCGACCTTTCTTTTTTTTCTCTTATTTTCTTTGCGTGATGTAAGGATGATGTAGGAATGATCATGGCGGCAACACCTTTGATCATAAAAGATGGAATAATGCAATGTCGCACTGATATCGAAAAATAACAGCCCTCCCTAACCAGGACTCGACCCCAGGTCATACCAGGAATGACCTGGGTTCGAGTCCTTTCCAGGGAGGGCTGTGATTTACCTTTGATAATGATAACGATGCTAACAACAGGGAAAACCCTCGCCAAGGATAATGCATTACATATAACAGTAATGATCATGAAAAAAACATTGTTAAGAAGGATGATAATGGGAAATTTAAATTTGATTATAGTAAAGCTGATAATGACAATGAAAAGGAAAAAGCTAAGGTTTTAATGAGAGTAGCAATTGACAAAACAAAACAATGAATACCCTTTTTACTCGTAATTCAAAAGTTTCTTACATTTTATATCTTAATCCTGTTGTCATTTTTTTTTTTTCTTTTTGTTTTTTTTATCATTTTCCTTCACGTTTATTTACTTTTCTTCTTCCACTAGTTGATTTGAATCTTAATCTTATTCTTACTCTCACTCTCATCTTTTTCTTACACTTACTCTTACTCCTACTCGTGTTCTTATTTTCATTCTTACTCTCACTCTTACCCTCATTCTTACACTTACACTTTCTCATGTTCTTATTTTCACTCTTACTCTCACTCAAGTTCTTATTTTTACTCTTTCTCTCACTCTTTCCCTTAATCACTTATTTTTTACTCTTACTCTCAATCTTACACTTACTCATTTTCTTATTTTCACTCTTACTCTCACTTTTACTCTAAATTCTTACTCTTACATTACTCCTGTTCTTATTCTCACTCTTTCTCTTACACTTACACTTACTCATGTTCTTAAATTTTTACTCTTGCTCTCACTCATGTTCTTATTTTTACTCTTACTCTCACTCTTTCACCTACTCATGTTCTTTTTTTCACTCTTACTCTCATCTTACTCTCATTCTTACTCTTACTTTTCTCATGTTCTAATTTTTACTCTTACTCTCACTCTACCCTTAATCACTTATTTTTACTCTCTCTCAATCTTACACTTACTCATGTTCTTATTTTCACTCTTACTCACATTCTTAATCCAAACACCTTACCTCTTTTGCTTCTTTTGCCTCTCCCCTACTATCCTATGCTTCTTTTCCCAAACCCCCCTTAGAATCTCTTTGATTACGGATCTTAAACCCCTTTTTCTCCGCCCGGGGTTGCAGGGGAGAAAATGCAACCTATGTGGAGGAAGATCAAACGATTTGCAAATTTGTCGAGATTGGAGGGACGTTGCAATGATTTCCGGGTTTAACAAGGAAGTGACGTGATTAAAAAAAAAAAAAAGGAACACGGGGTCGCGAACTCTGTTTCTGTCTGTTTGTTTGTCTTTTCTGTGTGTGTGCGTGGTGTGTGGGGTGTGTGTGTTTTCTATCTATCTGTCTGTCATCTGTCTATTTGTCTATCATAAAGTCTATCTCTGTCTCCCTCTCTCTCTCTTCTCTTCTTTATTGAAACTGGATTATAGTTAGAAGGAAGATTAGAAATAACTGATAAAGAAAGCGGGAAGAGACAGAGAAAGAGAGAGAGAGAAAGATATATATGTACAAAATATATAAAATATATATATATACATATATATAATAATATATATATTATATATATATATAAAATAATATTATATATGTATATGTGTGTGTGTATATATATATATATATATATTATATATATTATTTTATATTATATATTATATATATATAGAGAGAGAGAGAGAGAGAGAGAGAGAGAGAGAGAGAGAGAGAGAGAGAGAGAGAAGTGGTGAAGACAGACGCGAGATAGAGATAGATAGAAAAAAATATATATATATATATATATATATATATATAATATATATATATATATATATATATATATATAATAAAATATATATATATTATATATTATATAAAATATATATTATATAAATATATATATATATATATATATATATATATATATATATATATATATATATATATATATATTACTATATATATATAATTATATATTATTAATATATATATATATATAATATATAATTTTATTATAATATATATATTATATATATATTATATATTATATATATATATATATATATATAAAATTTATATATATATATATATTATATATATATATATATATATAAATATATATATATTTATTTATTTCTATTCTATCTCGCTGTCTGCTTCACCACCTTCTCTCTCTCTCTCTCTCTCTCTCCTCTCTCTCTCTCCTCTCTCTCTCTCTCTATAATAGTATATATATAATAAAATATATATATTTATATTTTTATATATAAATATATAACACACACACATATCATATATATTATAAAATAATAAATATTAAATATTATATATATATATTATATATATATATATATTATATGTCCATATATACTTTATCTCTCTCTCTCTTTCTCTGTCTTTTCCCCGTTTCTTTATCATTATATTTCAATTTTCCTTCTAACTATACACCCAGTTTCAATAAAAAAGGATAAAGAGAGGGAGACAGAGAAGCATATAGTAGACAAATAACGATAGACAGACAGATAGATAGACAACCCACACCACACACACCACACACACAAAAAGACAAAAAAAGAAAAAAAAAGTTTCGCGCCCCCGGGGTTCCCTTTTTTTTTTTTTTTTTAATCACGCACTTCCTCTTTTAAACCGGAATCATTGCAACTCCCTCCAATCTCGACAAATTTCAAATCGTTTGATCTTCCTCCACACAGGGTTGCTTTTCTTTGAAAGCCGCGAGAAAAAGGGGTTTTAAAAATCCGTAATCAAAGAGATTTAAGGGGGGGTTTGGAAAAATAGGAAAAAGGGAGAGGAAGAAGAAAAGAGTAAGTAGATTAAAATTTGGAGTAAGAAAAAAGGGGGGGGGGTTTAAAAAGGGGGGGGGGGGGAGGGAAAAAAAGGGGGGGAGGGTGAGAGTAGAGTAAAAAATAAAACATGAGTAGGTTAGTGTAAGAGTAAGAGTGAAATAAAACATATAAATGAAAGAGTAGAATGAGAGTAAGAGTGAAGTAAAGTAAAAATAATGATTAAGGAAAGAGTGAAGTAAGAGTAAAAATAAACATGAGGGGAAGCAAGATAAAAATAAAAACTGAGAAAGTGTAATTTAAAGGTAAGATGAAAATAAACAGGTAAATTTAAGAGTAAGAATAAGAAAAAGTGGAGTAAGAGTAAAAATAAAAAATATTAAGTGTAAGTTTAGAAAAGGGAAAAAAAATAAGTGTTTAAAGGGGTAAGTGAGAGAAAGAAAAATAAACTTATGAGAGTGAGTAAAAATAAACATGAGTACTTTAAGTGTAAGATGGGGGAAAGAGTAAAAATAAAAATAAACACGATAGGAGAAAGAGTAAGTGAAAAAAAAGATGAGAGGAGAGTAAGATAAGTTTAAGATTAAAATCAACTAGGGGAAAAAAAAAGTAAATAAACGTGAAGGAAATGATAAAAAGAAACAAAAAAAGAAAAAAAAATTGAAAACAGATTAAATATAAAATGTAAGAAATTTTTAAATTACGAGTAAAAAGTATTCAGCCCTTGTTTGTAAATTGCTACCCATTTACCCTTACTTTTTTTTTTTCATTGTCATTATCACTTTACTAAAATAAAAGTTAATCCCATTATCACCCTTCTTAAAAATGTTTTTTTTCATGATCATTACTGTTTTTGTAATCATTATCCGGGGCGAGGGTATTCCCTTTGTTAGCATGTTATCATTATCAAGAAAATACGCCCTCCCGGGAAAAGGACTCGAACCCAGGTCTTTCCCTGGTATCCCGGGGCTCGAGCCCCGGGTTTGGGGAGGCTGTTATTTATCATATCAGTGCGACTTTGCTTATTCATCTTTCATGATCAAGGGTTTGCCGCCATGATCATTCCTACATCACCTTACACACGCAAAAAAAATAAGAGAAAAAAAAAGAAAGGTCGCTTTTTCCCCTTTCCCAAAAAAACCTTGAAAAAAATTACTCTTCAATATTCTTTTAATCGACTAAAAAAAACGTAATTTTTAAAGATCTCTCCTTTAACTTTTTTTTTTTCTTCTTCTTCTCAATCTTTCTCAAACATACCACAAACAGAAGCTTCTCTGCCGTCTTGTATTTCCCCTTTAAACCCCACCTTTTCAAAAAATCTCGGCCTTTTTTAGAAAGCCTCGGCCTTTCCCCCTCGAGGACTGAAAAGAAAATCCTGGGGAAAATGGGAGGAGGGTTTTGTTTTTTCTGCTGTCAAGCGAACCAGGGTTTTTTCTTTCCCCCTTTTAGGGGTTAAAACAACATATGCAATATATATTATAATTAAAATATATATATAATATATATATTAATATATAATATATATATATAAAATATATATAATATATATTTATTATTATTTTATAAAATATTATATATATATATTTTTATATATATATATTATTTTAAAAATATATATTTATATAATCGTTTTTACACACACCCCACACAAATTATTATATATATATATATTATAATATAATTTTAAATTTTTATTATTATATATATTATGATTAGTATTAACACACGCACACACACACATATAAAATACATATACATAACATACATATGCATAACATACATATGCTGATTCTTCCCTGAAAAATTGATCAGTATTACTTGTAGTCTCTGTTTTCCCCCTTTTTGGCTCCTTCTCTGCAACCTGAATACGAGACTACAAGAAATACTGGCATAGTCACAAAAGGAATTTTATAAAAAACCTACATAGGTGTCACGCGTGGGATTTCTTGCTGACATTACCCATAGGTTGGAATTGGTGCTCTGTCAGAGAAACTTTCTGTTATCTGACAGTAAAAAAAAAAAGTAACACCAATAAATTTAAAATGTTCATAAAGGTAAATTAAAAAAATTATATCTCAGGGATTTACAACAAAAACAAACAAAAGAAGATAATATCCTTCTCTCTTCATATGCTATTTGCTGATGAAGGGTTTAAAGCTGTCTATCCCTTTTGTGTTAACCCGCCTTTGAGAAAATATTTCTTGCTTTCTTCTACTTTGACCCCTCCTCTTGAATCTCCTCCAATGTCTCGAACCCTCATACATGCGATAATTAAAGGGGGCTTTAAAAGCAAATTACGGTCTGAAGAGTAAAAGGAAAGGGGGGGTATAAAAGGAAAAAGGAAAAGGGAAAAGCGGTAACACGGTCAGGGGGGACAGACGAACGAAGCGAAGGGGGTCAAACATTTGGGGGTCGGGGGACCTGGCAGGGTGGCCGGGAAAAGGAGAGGCGTAGGATGTGGGAACGCGAGACGGTTTGGCAGGGGTAAAGCCCCTATTCGGTTGAAATTAGGGAGCACTTTTTTAAGGAGGATTCCCCGGGTGCGGGCGTGGACTCGCGGAGGAAAAACAATCGCGCAATCCCTATAAACCCACGTCGTGAACATGACAGGGTGCCCATTTTGAGAAAGAAAGACGCAGAATGTCGATCTCTCAAATTTAAGTACTGGGTCAAGATGCGGGGCACGGAGAAACAGCGAGTGCAAAACCCCCTTTTTTTCATGGAGAGGATGGGATGAGAATTTATGTTCATACCACATGAGTTTTAATTATTTTTTCTTTTGGGGGTTTTTTTACATAGTATCCACGAAGTGTTTTGCATTCCTTAAAATAATGTAATAACCCAAATAGATAGGATCAATACCAAAATAAAACGACTCATGGGGTGAATTGAAAAAAAAACATTTATCAAAATTAAATTTTTCCCATTTTTAGTCTTACTGAAACCATCCAGTAAAAAGTGTAAAAAAAGGAAAATATTTCGGGGGGTTTGTGATTTTCCTGGGTATTTCATAAATTCACGAAAACCCAAACAGTGATTTCTGAATTCACTGAAAATTTTTGGGGTTTTGTGAAAACCCTGATTTCCACTTTTTTGTAACACACACCACACACCACACCAAAACCCCACACCACACACACCACACCCCCATTATATATATATCCCCTTCTTCTCTCTCTCTCTCTCTCTCTCCTCTCTCTCTCTCTCTCTTTCTTCCCGCCCCCCCCCCCCCATCACAACACCAAGCGTAAAAACACACCAATTATAAAACCATTATTCTCCATGCGAACGCGAGACTAACGCAGAAGAAATAAATTGCGAACGAAGGCTACCCCATTAAATTCGAGCGGTAACTTCTCCGTTTTACTATTTGAGTAAAGATTGCACAGACTTCCCATTCTCATTTTTTTTTTCTTTTTTTTTAGGGTGGAAAATTTTTGTTGATAGCTTTTAAAAAAAAAAAAATTCTTGTTGTCGTTATCGATTTTTTTAAAATAATTATTATTTTCATTGGGATTATAACTTTTTTTTTTTTATTATATTTTCGTCATCCAGTTAAAACATTATATTGCGATACTTATCTTATCTTTGTCTTATTACATTTTTTGTTACTATCTAGCACGCTTGATTTTTAGATTTTTTATTAATTTTTATTATTATCATTACCGTTTATTTTACTTTTTTCACATTATTATTTTTATTACTGCTCTCTTTATGTCATTATTGTTTATTAACTGTGTAATCGTCTCATTTTTTACATTATTGTAGTTTTAGTCCTTTCACGATTGTTATGGGGATGTCCCCTTTTAACTTATAACCTCAGTATATTTTTAACATTACAATTTGTACAATTACCCTTTAAAATTAAGTCTTAACCTTAGCAAACTTTATACCCTATGACCTTTTTAAACCCTTTCAACCTGAACTAAAATCTATAGTTAGCTCTTCATCGCCCACATTTTAATTATTTTTCCTCTACATCATTTTCATTCCCTTTTCCTCCCTTCCCGTTCTTCATTCTGCCACTCTGTAGTCAGTAGGGGAAACCCCCTCTGCGTGGCCCTTTTTTTCCCCTTTTTCTACAGTCGTAAAGTTTGCTTTCGGCTTCCACGAAGATCACAATAATTTTGAAATCCCTCGAAATCTTTTACTGTTTTTTTTTTTGCTATGGTTTTGCTCATACTTCTTTTCTTGGTCTTGGCTTGGTTTTCCGCTCAAATTTCCTGGGGGGTATAAAAGATTATCTATGCTTTTTTACTGTTCTTTTTTTTCCTTGTATTTTTATCTAAGAAATTTTTTTTTATTATATGTGTGTTTTTTTTATTATTTATATATATATATAATATATAGAAATATAATATATATATTATTTTAATTTATATAATATTTTATTATATT
>NW_023642054.1:5000-7500 GCF_015228065.2 Penaeus monodon
TATTCCCTTGCACGCACGGACATACACACAAAGCAAATCTAGCGATAAATAATACAAACATTTCTCTTTTAACACATAAACAAAACGTGTGAATAATATAGAATAACGATAACCCTCACAAGGAGTAACCCAACCAGCAAATATGAAGATATATATAAACAAAAAAAAAAAAAAAAAAAAAAAAGATAATAACAAAGAGAAACGCAGACTACGTATCAGGATTGGTGTAATTACAACCTCGAAGGCCATTGGACAAGAGAGAGTACATTACCTAATGCAGAAGACAGCGCCATGTTAAGCTGGTATAATCTGGTACAGCGCGAAGGAAAATAACGAGGACGGGCTAAGTAGGAGACAGACATGGGAAATAATCTAGGCTATTGTTTATTTGCAAAAGGTGCCATTTTAAATGTGTTTTTTTTTTTTCTAAGTGCCTAAGTGTGCTGGCTAGATAGAATCACAGTATATAAGGTATTAATTTCAACTAAAGTTCACGCTAAATGAAATTAGTGTTAAAATAAGTAACAAGGCCTGGACGTACCAATGACAAGAAAATATTGAGCAAGCACGACTCGATAAAGAGTAATACGTTGTGATGATATCCATTCTGCATTATGTCTGAAAATTATATGTGGATTGATGACTATACTTATTAAAAATATGCGCTGATACTGTACAATTCATAGCTAAATCACCAGCAAATATATCAAAATACCAGGAACTGAGCAAACAGTCTCGTTAACAGGTTATGCCGTCACTGTTGGAAAAATAACATACATTACTTGCCAACGACCTAATTTATCTACAAGGCAGACAACTGTACACCTCTTCACTCTGAAAATGACTTACATTACTATCTAACGACTTAATTTTAGCTACAAGGCAGACAACGGTACATTTCTTCACTCGCGGTCTTTGCAACGTTTAGAGATGTTTGGACTGGGAAGGAACACACAACAGCTGACTGAAAAACGCATGAGTCACACTGGTAAACAGAACTGACTTCAGGAAAATCATCAGGTGTTCCTAGGATGAAAAGTATTGCTCCAAGGCTAAAGTTGTGTGTTATTTGACATCGGTAAAGTCGAAGGTTCGTAAAAGACGAGTAAAAGCTCTTTAGACAGAAATTGAATAATTAAATGGATAATTAAAAAGAAGCGTTTTAAAAATGAAATGAATTCCTGGAATGGAATGATCTGGGAAAATCATCTGAAAAGTTAATGGAATAGAGGTTATAAATACAAACTCTAGATCGAAAGAAAATGAATGAATATTCGTAAGGAGAGTGCAGTCTCCGTTAAATTCAGATGCGAAAGGAAACAGAAATATGCTTAGTATGTATATTTACTTCATCATTAAACCCGATAAAATAAAGAGAAACTTCAATAAGCTAGGAGAACGATAGCTCTCCTAAAGCTTTATATTCAAGAAATGTTGATATGCATTTAAATAACACGAAGGAAATGTCTGTAAATGTAGCATTATACATTAAATGAGTTATAGCACTGTTGCAGTCTCTCGGATTAAACAAGGGAGTAACAGAAGATAAAGAAAAACAAGGAATCCAAAAGGTGGTATGTAAATTAGAATGAAATATGGCAGAAGATTTCAGTAGAATAGTTTTTGATTAAAGAGCTCTGACTTAAATGGTAAACAACTTTGTACTCCTTGCTATGGAAAAAAACACGCTTTGGGAACGAACAAAGTTTATAACACTAACAAGAATTTCCTTTGTACTGACTTTGAGATGAATAAAGTACAATAGACCAAAGAGAATAGAGAAGGATGCGTATGTAGGAAGAAGGTTATATACTTGGTAATAGTGCAGAAAGTAATATTACTATAATAAATATATAGTTCAATCCCTCCCACTTTCAAATTAACTCGTCAGCGTTGTCAGTGTGTGAACCATCAATTTCGACTCGTACATGAACCTAATTCCCTGTACTCGTATTTGGTAAGTGTTTCGAATACAAGACCCGAAACTGGTGAATCCAATATTAGCAACACTGATTACTGAACTTCGAAATGAAAGGGGCTTACACATTGTATGTTACGAACGACTCAACTCACAAGTAAGTTTAAGCCTGAACATAGCAGTAGTGTAAGACTGTTTGGTGCAACCTTGGCATGTTGAAGGCCTGATATAGATAACAGTTATTGATATGACATTATAAAACTAAGCTGATATAATAATCCAAGTAATAAAACAAGCTGTAGTCGTGAATTCTAAAACAGATCTGAGTGATACATAATATAGTACAAGTTTCTTCGTGATGGCTGCAGGGACTGAATAAAATTGAATTAAAAACAAACAAACAATCAGGTGCAGATTGAACAGTTAATTGGATCGTTGCAAGTGTACTTCTGCTTGGGGATTCAGATACCTGGAGCGCTCTTGCATCATCTAAGGTCTTGTTATTGTTATGAAGATTATGAATATGTATATTATATTGATCTTAATGCTTAAAAGCACGGATGATGATCATTGTCATAATTA
>NW_023642055.1:5000-10108 GCF_015228065.2 Penaeus monodon
AATATATATATAATATAAAATAAAATTATATATAATAAAATATTATATTTATATATATATTATAATATATATATATATATATATATTTTATTACAAAATATATACACCCTATATGTATTATATTTTAAAAATTTTTTTATAATATAATATATAAATATAAATTTTATATATATATAATATAAAATATATAAATATAAAAAACCACACACAAAGGGCACACACACACACCACAATATATTATAAAATATATATAATAATATATATAAAAATTTTTATAAAATATTAATATAAAATATATGTTTTAAAATTTTAAAAGATAATTTTATAGATATATATATATAATATAATTATATATAATATGTTTATTATATATTAAATAAAATTATATATATATATATATATATATATTTTATATAAAATATTTTTTTTTGTTGGGTTTGGGGGTACTGGTGGGTTTTTGGTTTTGTATGTGTTGGGGTTGTGTTTTGGGGTGTAGTTTTGTGTGTTTTTTGTGTGTGCCGGGGTGTGTGTGTGGTGTTTTTGTGGGGTGTGTTTTTTGTGTGTGTTTTTGTGTGCTTTGGGGGGGTGTGTGGGGGTTTTTCGGGTTTTGTGCCCCGGGTTTGTGTGTGTGTGTGTTGTGTTTTGGGGGTTTTTTGGGGGGTTTCTTTTTGTATGAGAACATATATATGTATATATTAAATATATATAAAAATATTATAAAATTTATATATATAAAATATATATATATATATATACCCTATTATATATATATATATATTATACCACAAACACACAGACGTACCCCAAAAACCCCCCAAAACACACACACCCCACACACACACACACACAATATTATTTTTATATATATATAAAATATATAATATTATATATATTTTATATATTATATAAAAATAATTTTATAACTAAAATTTTATATATATATTTTAAAATATATAATAAAATATATATATAATATATATATTAATAATTTATAAAGTAAATTTTTATAAAATATATATATATATTTATATAAATAAGATTATTAAAATTTTATATTATATCATATATATAAAATATATTTATAAATTAAACCCCCACCCACACCCACACACCAAACCCCACTGACACACGCACACACATACCCCCCCACACAAAACCACACCCCCACACACACACACAACACACACCCCACACACACCCACACAACACACACAACCCCAAAAACCCCACACACACACACACACACCCCAAACACACACATACATTTTTTATATAATTTTTTTGTTTTATTTTCCCTCTATATGTTTGTAATATAAGAACACACAAACACAAAACGCACACCCCCACACCCCACCAAACACAAACACCCACCAACAATCATAAAATATAAAATAAAAAAAAATATATATTATTTATAAAAATTATATATATAATATATATATATATAAAATATATGTAATTAAAATAAAATAAATATTTATGCTATGTTTTATATTTAAAATTTATAATCTATATTTATTATATATAAAATATATTTATTAAAATTTTTAATTAATTATATAAAATATATATATATAAAATTTTATTTTATAAAATATTATATATTATATTAATATTAAAATTAGGTTTTGGTGTGTGTTCGTGTTTTTGGGTGTATGTGTTGGGGTTTTGTGTTTTTGGGTTGTGTGTGTGTGGGGTGTGGGTTTTGTGTGGGTGTGGTTGTGTGTGTGTTTGTTGTGGGTGGGGCTTGTGTGTGGTGTGTGTGTGTGTGGGTTTTGTGTGTGTGTGTGGGGTGTGTGTTTTGGGGTGTGGGGTGTATGTTTTTTCTTTTGGGGGTGCTTTTGGGGGATGTTTCTTTTGGGTGTGCTTTTTTAGGGGTGTTGGTTTTAGAGAAACACACACCACACACAGATATATATATATATTAAAATTTTATAATTATTTTATATTATATTTTATATTTTATATATATAAAATAATATGTTTTTTAAAATTATATATTTTATTTTAATATATAATATATATATATATAAAATATAAAATTAAAAATTTTACACAAACACACAGACCTTTAAAAGATTATATATATAATATTAAAATAATATAATTTATATATATAATATATATATTTTATATATATTTATTTATTTATCTATTAAAATTAATATATATTATATATTATATATTTAATTTATATGTAAAATTATATATATATATATATAAAAATATATATTATATAATATATTATATTATATTTATATATAAAAATAATATAAAATTTTATTTTTTATTTTTTATATATATAGGGATTAAAATAGATATGCCCTATATATATATATTTTTAAATATATATATAATTATATATATATATATATTATATATATTTTATATATATTATATATGTTTTATATATTTTTTTTTTTTTTTTTTGTATACATAAAACATAGGGTATATTTTTTTTTTTTTAAATATATATTTAAAATATATATAAAAATAAACACACACACACCCCACACAAAACAACCACACACCACACACACAAACACTACCAAATTTTTATAATCTATGTATATCCCCTCTAAAATGTTTTGGAATAAAACACACCCCACCACACCAAAAAACACACACACACCGCACCCCAAAACACGCACACAATACACACACACACACACCAAAAAAAACACACCACACACCACACACATACCCCACACCACAAAACAAAACACCCACACACACACACCCCACACACCCCACAAAAACCACAACACCCACACACCACACAAAACCACACAACAAAAACACCCATACTTTAATATTTTTATTTTACACTATTGTTTGTATATATAAGAAACACACAACACACACCAAAAACCCCACACACCACAACACAAACACCCCACACACAGAACTACTATATATATTTTATATATATATATATATATATATTTTATATATATATATATAATATATAAATATATATGTATAAAATATGTATATATATTATATGTATATATATGTATATATATTAATATATATATATATATATATATATTTTTATATATATATATATATATGTGTTGTGTGTGTGTGTGTGTGTGGGTGTGGTGTGTGTGTGTGTGTGTGTGTGTGTGTGTGTTTGTGTGTGGGTGTGGCTTGTGTGTGGGGGTGGTGTGGGTGTGTGTGTGTGTGGGTGGTGTGGTGTGTGTATGTGTTTCTGTGGGTGTGTTTTTATGTGTTGGTATAGAGAACACACACACACAAACAAACACACAACACACACACACACACCCAACACACAACACAAATATAATACATTTTATATATATATATATATATATATATATTATATATATATATTATAATAAAAAACACACAGACATACACAGATATATATAATATATAATATATATATATATTATATATATATATATATATATATATTTATAAAATATATATATAAATTATATATATAGTATCATATATATATATATATATATATAATTTTATAAATATATATATTATATATATAATATTATATATATATTATAAAATATATATATATATATAATCTAATATATAATCAAAACACACACACACACACACCCCACGCACGCACATACACACACACACACTCACACACATACACACACACACCACACACCCACCCCCACCACACACACACACCCCCACCCCACCCCACACACACAAACACACACATATATTTATTATATCTATGAAATCCTCTATATTTTTTGTATATTAAAAAACAACATACCCACACCACAACCACACACCACACACCCACACCCACACCAACACACACCACACAAAAACACAATATATATATAAATATTAAAATATATTATATTATATTAGGGGTGTGTGGTTTTGGGTGTGTGGGGTGTGTGTGTGTGGGGGGTGTGTGGGTATGTGTGTGGGGGTGGGTTTTTTTATCAAGAGTATAAAAATGTATTTTAAAAATTTTTTGTATGTATTTATTGTAAACATCCTCTCCTTTCCCTCCTTCCAATTCTTTTTTTCCCGTCCCCCCCCCTTTCCCCCTTATCCCCCTTTCTCTTTTTTCCTCCTTTTTACCCTCTCCCCCCCCCTTCCCCCTTATCTCTGTAGTAACTGAAACTGTAGCCCTTTTTTTCAAAAATCTAATTTTTGTATTGTGGGTTTTTTTTTCCATTTTTTAAACAGGGGAAAGTTTTTTTTAAATAATACGGAAGATAAAGTGGAAGAGGAGGAAAGGGGGAAAAAGGGGAACTGAGAGATGAAGGGAAAAAGACGAGAAAAGAGAGAAGGGAGGAAAAGGGGTAAGGGGGAGGACGAGGAGCAGAGGGGAGAAGTGTTGAAAAAGGAGGAGGAGGAGAAAGGGTTTTCCCCAAATGGGGGGGAAAAAGAGGAGGAGGAAATGAAATAGATAGATAATGATAGAAGATAGTAATTAGAAAAGGAGAGAAAAATGGAAAGGGGAAAAAGGGGAACGGGGAAAGGGGGGAATAAGGGAAGGAGGTAGTAGGAGGAATGGGGTATGGGGGGGATAGAAGGGAAAGGGGGTGGGGAGGAGGAGGAGAGGGGGAATGGGGTGGGGGGATAGAAGTGGAAGGGGGAAGAGGGGAGGATTTTAGGAGGTGGGGAAAAAGGAGGATATAATTGAAGATAGGGGGAGGAGTACGGGGGAAAAGAGGAGAAGAAGGGAATTATTTTAAGGGGGGGAAGAGGAGGAGGAAGAGGGAAGGGGAGATAGAATTTGGAAGGAGGGGAGGAAGAGGAAAAGGGAGGAGGGGGGAGAGACAGAAGTGGGGGGGAGGAAGAGAAGGAAGGGGAAAAGAGGATAGAGGTGAAGGGGGGGGGGTAACGGGGAATAAAATGGGAAAAAGGAGGAAAGGGGGAAAAAGGGGGGGGACGGAGAGAAAGAATTTGGGGAAGGGGGAGGGAAAAGGAGGAGGATGTTTTTCAATAAATACATACAAAATTTACAAAAAACATTTTTATACTCTTGTATGAAAACACACAAAAAACACACACAAACCACACACCACACACACACACACAACACACAAAAAAAAAAAAAAAAAAAAAAAAAAAAAAAAAAAAAAAAA
>NW_023642056.1:0-10000 GCF_015228065.2 Penaeus monodon
TAATATTTCAAAAAAACAAGATATACAGCCTTCCTGTGATTTTTTTTGGCCCTTTAAAGGATATCTAGTATACAGATTGTTTTAAAGATATTATTTCGCCTGTCAATACCACGCATTAACTTGTACAAAATTAAAATTTTATACTTGTTTCGTTATCTATTGTTTTCAAATTTTACCCAATACTGTTATTGAGTACAGTTAAAAAAGGGTAAAAAACATTTCATGCGCCTATATATATATATTATATATAAAAATATATATATATATATATTATATATTTTATATATATATAATTATATATATATATATTTTTTTTTTTTTTTTTTTTTGTTTTTTTTTTTTTTTTTTTTTTTTTTTTTTTTTTTTTTTAATCAAGAAAACAATGCGAATCGAAATTATGAAAAAAAGTTCCCATCGGACGCTTATACGTTCGCATAAAAGGAAACACCCTGGGATGTAAAAGTGTACGAAGTTTTTGGGCTTCGGGGATCTACGAGGGGCCCTATCTTACAAAAGGCTTTTTTTATAGCTTCCCAAACCCTTAACTTCATGCAGGGTTTGATTTGCCTTAGGTCGCAACAAAACTAATCATCAAAGTTGTTTTTTTTTTTTTATTCAAAAAAGTCAATAAAAACCATTAACATGCTATGCTGCATGCATGCTATGATTTTTAATCCAAGAAAAAATTGGGGAACTTAAAAAAAATGGAAAAGTACTGATTACTCGCAACTACTCGTTTTTTTTTTCTTTTTTTACGCCCACTGTACTTGAATTTTTTGCATCTTATCGTATCCATGCGAATTGGCTGTATGTTCAAGTTGCCCTATCGTAGACAACTGGATTTTTCTAGGGCCCACGGGCCTTTATTTTACCTAAGTGCCTGAAATATGTCGCAGATCAATAAATCATCCATATTTTTTTTATTTTTGAACTGTAAAAACAGGGACAAATGTTTTTTAGATTTTCATCTGCCACATCACATTACCATTCGGTACGAATCGCTTATTTACTTCATCTTTAACCATAAGAGTATCTATTTGTGTCAATTGAAATGCACAATATTGTACTATATTTTCTGACTTAAAATAAACCAAAATTTCCCTCTTAAAAAGTTATATAATTTGATTAGATACTATATATTTTTGTAAGTTTTCTTTGCTTTTTTTTAAAAAAAGTGGCTGTTATTTTATTTGTGTTTATAAAAAATGATTTAGTAGGTGTTCTGCCGATCATTGATAACTGTTACTTTGAAATATAATCGAAAAAAATTGTGATGGTTCCTTTATTTTAAAATACAATTTATCGACTATCTAGGAAAAATTTCATAAGAATTTTTTATCTTCTTTAGTGTGGGAACGGGGGAAAATTTTTCTTTGATAGAAACAGGTTCCTGCCAGTCTCACGGTAACCCCTTTGGACACTGGTCCTGCCAATGTACCCCATGTCCGGCAAGGACTTGTTAAAAAAGGCATCAAGGCGAACTCCAGGCCTGGTAGCGCCCAGGTTTCGCTTCCTAAGCAAAACGGGAAGTTAAAGGCCTTAAAAGACACCAGCTTGGTCCTTCTGCATAGTACCGACATCCCCAAACGCTCTAATTCCTTACAAACTTCCGGGTCTAAAACCCGAGATAGAACTACCTACAAAGGTATGTAAAACTTTCTGTAATTTCAACGTCCTCGCCCAAAGCAGGGATCGACTGAACGGGTTCCCCAAACCCCCCCAAGTCCTGAATCTTGGTCTTGGTCCGGAAACCTCTAGCCTGGGGGCTTCTCCTCTTGCTAATGCATCAAAGCCCCCAAAAATCCCTCCGGGCTCGATAGGGGGCAACATCATCGAAAAGTAAAGGGTCTGAGCCCTTTAATTTGCCTAGTGTTGCTCCGCACTGATTTTGGGCTAGTATCTCTGCCCATTATCCGCCCTATAAAAGTGTTGAAAATGTTGGTGTAAGGACACAGCCTTGCCTCACCCCTGAATTACGGAAGAAGTTCGACAAAACCCTCCCCACATTTTACAGCACTTTCATACCAGTAAAAGGGGTTTCTATCAGCCAATAACTGTGTTGGGAATTCCCCCAAAGCCTCAGGATCCCCCAACGATTCCCGTGCACTGAGTCAAACGCCTTCTTGAGGTCGATGTAGGCTGCGGCAACCCTCCCAAACTCAAAAGGGCTTTCCCCAAAAATTCCCAAAAGTGCTATATAAGGCTATTGGGATTGCCAGGAAAAATCCAACTGCTCCGGTCTCTTATCCTCAGTGGGGTGTTGGGGATCCGTTTCAGAAAATGGGGGGCGAGAACCTTCCCTGGTATGCTGAGCAGTGTAATCCCAGGGTTTTTTTGGGTACAGCCCCAAAGATCCCCTTTCCCCTTCCAAGAGTAGACCACCCCCTCCGTCGGGGGGAAATGGTACCAGACTGCCAAATGGATCGGACGTATGCAGCCCCGACCATAGGTTCCCCCCAGCCTTTAGCGTTCGCAGGGGTATCACTATGCCTGCAGTTTCCCACTCTTTCCTTGGAAATCGCCATCCTAACCTCTGATAGGGTAGAGGGTTCCCCGCTGATGGTGGGTCCGGCACGGGGTGCAATCGCTTGCACCAACTAAATGTTGGGGGGTCCACCTGTACAACGTTTTTTTTAAAATACCAGGGCCCCCCGTTTACAACCCCAACATGATCTAAGATCCGTCCCTCCGCTGATCGACTGCATCATTGTGAGGAGGGGTTAGGGTTCTTTTCTCAGGGCTTGGTAAGCAGGGCGAGGTCTTTACCAGAATGGCCCTTTGACCTCCCCAGCAAAATCCGATGGATGTTCCTTGTCCATTCTCAGCAGTGTCCGAGCCCTACCACCATGGGCGACCAAGACTTGTTCCTTCACCAGCCTTGCGACACCTTTATGGCCTGTAAGTCCCCCCAGGGAGATGGGATTCTCCTTTTCCTTGGGCGACCCAAAGGGCTCCTGAGCTGCTTCGGTGTTTACGGCCCTTTTAAGAACTCCCAAGGCAACTGGGTCCGTCATTGCTGGTTTTTGTAATCGGGCAGAACTGCCGGGTGAAACCCCCGGGCACACTCCACCTCCTTAGTCTTTCCAAATGAAAAACCCTTTGGGGGGCCACTGAGGACGGGGAAATTTTGAAGTGGCCCGCAGGGGAGCCACAACACCTATGGGCGGGGCCACAAAATCGGCACTCCTTAAACCCTGCATTCTGGGGATCCTCCATCACTTCTAAAAAGAATTTGGGCGATCTCCTTGGGCCCCATACCCGTTCGCTGTACCAAGTCCCAATGCGGGTTTGACGCTGGTACCGGAACCAAAATCCTCATTTTTGGGACCTAGCAAGTCCCGGGGAAGGAGGCATTTTCGCGCTGGGATCAGCCCCGGCCATGGGGGCCCCAGACATCTCGTAGCCAGCTGGGCACAGCCGGATACCCATTGAAATCGCCCAAAAAATGCTAATGTCTCGCTGGGGGGATTCATTGCCACAATGGGATTGGCGTATAACGCCTTTTCACATCGATTTTATATACATCGGAGACGATCAGCAATAAGAGACAGAAGCCAAAAACATGCTTCAGTCTCATGCATGATACCTCATCAAATGGGGTCACCCCGACTACCCCTGGCTGAAATCGACTGGAGGGCTTTGGGTACACCCTGGGTGGGGACCATCGCTGCGGCTGACCATATAAAGGGTAACCACCCACACTGATCGTGCCGCTACCCGGTCTTCTCACTCTGAGGGCCGCCACCTCAACTCCCATCGCTTCAATTCCCGGTAACAAGGAAACCCCTCATCCTGCCGCTAGGACCGGATGTTTCCCAAACGCCTAACCCGAAAACATCTTGAGTTAAGCCTCGGTGGTCACTCCGGGTGCCGCCACCTTTGCCCCCCCCGCCGACCAGCCCAAATAAAGGGGGGCGCAGCTTGGGACCGCCTATCCACCTGTGGTTTCCCAAGGGGTTTCCTCCACAACTTTTATGGGGGGTTGGCGCCTGCCGGGCGCAGGCGAAAATGAGTACTTTCGTTCCAATCCTGACCCCCATATTTGCCCTCCCAGCGGGGCCCCAGCCCGCCTTACTTTTTTTGGTGGGAGGGACCACCCCTCCCCCCCATTTCCTTTACATAACGTTGCCCCGAGGGCATTCTGGGGGGAGGGGGCTGGCAAGGGCCCCCTCCCCCGAGCCGCCCCTTACCCCAGGTTGGGTAGGGGGCGGGGTTGGTATGACCAGAGCTGTCCCACGCCGGGGGGCCATAAATCGTACCCCTGGGGCCTCCTACTGCTCTGAGATCCCCCCCAGATTTAGCCTGGGACCGCAGGGGCCCATTACCCATGGGTGGCCCCAAAAGGGGGCCCCGCAGAGCTTGATTTGGGGAAAGGGTTGACCTGGCAGGGGGATTAGCAAAACTGCTCCCTTTTTTTGCACTGACTAGCCAGGGGGGGAAGCTGAAGCGAGAAGGCATGCAGGGACTTTAAACTATCAGGGTACCAACCATCGCTTCACATCACCATGCGCGTGAAGCCCCATTTTTCTTATAAATATAAATGCATGTTTAAGAGTAAAATTTTAGTAAGAACAACGATATAATGTAAAAAAATTATATAAAAATATTTACCATGTTTATAAATTTTGCTTAACTGTTGTGTATCGGTTTATAAGTAAAGAAAACATTTTACCCGATTTTTAAAAAATCCTAAAAAATTTCGAAATATTTTTACAGATTGGATGTATATTTATAGTCTTTTTTTATTGTTTTTTTTTTTTAAAAGTAAGTTTCCCTTTCACCCCCTTATTTTAAAACCATGCCTAGGTGGCCTCACCTGGTCTTACATTTCCCCCATAACGGTCACTTTTCCTACCACTTGTTCGAGTGAAACTGTGACCGTCGCCTCGTGATAAAAACTTTAAATTTAAAACGCTAATTTTTTCCCTAGCGTGGGAAATTGAAGTGCAATGTTCGCTTATTTATATTAATTTCTTTTATTTTCACTCTTTAGTTATCATGGATTTGCTGCCCAGGCGCCACGAACTTCGGGTCCGGGGCCCCCAGGTTATGGGGCGCGCCCAAACTTAAAAACCCCCTAAAACCCGGGGCCGTTTGACTCGCTCGCTTGACGTGGGTATTTACACTGATTTTTTTTTTATTTGTTTTTAACTTTTGTAAATATATATTTGGGAATGGTTGACTCTTTTATACCCCAATTTAAAGAAAATGAAAACATAATTGGATAAAGTAATTATTCAAAGACAAAGTATACCATTTTAAAACAAAAGATCCTTTACAATAAGTGATGAGGCAAAAAATTCTTGACGGTTACTACCGGGTTTGGGTGGATATGACGGAGTGTCCGATTTGCGAGCCAGAGAAACAAGAGAACGCCCACTCAGCTTGTCCAAAATAGATAGACGTGGAAAGGTTTATATTTTTCACTTTTTTTTTTGTGTCATTGAATGTTTTTCGTGATAATGTTTCTTATAAATTGTAAGTTTTTTATAGATCGTTTAAAATGTTATCATGTAAACAAAACATAATTAATTCTATTTTAGTTAATTAGTATTACCAACCTACTGAGGAACAATGCAACATTAAAATCTTTGTGGAAAATTACTTATTTTATTTTTTTTTTTTTTCAACCTTTCCCTGGTAAGTAAAAATCTTTTCAGGAGTGAGCTTTTCTTGATTGACTGAGATTTGCCCGGGTGGGTGAGCTGTCGCAGCTTGGCACCTGTTGTACGAGTGGCAGTATGGGCCGGAGAAGTGGCTGGATGACAGAACTTAGCCTCGGATAGGGAAGAACTGAACCGGAAATGTGTTGTTACCCATTTTGTGATTGAGATGATTAAAGGAAACTGTATGTACCATTGTACTCGTTGATTATATATATATATACATATATACATATATATATATGTATATATATAATATATATATATATATATATATATATATATAGCAAATGAGTAAGGTGTTTAAACAATTAGCAGTAATATGATCTTTTGGGTTTTTTATTTCTGAAACTTCTCTCAACACTGATGATGAAATCACAATTCTTGAAGTGAAACTTGGTTTTTTGAGGTCAAAGAAAGACAAGGTCTTACAGAAACATCTTTTTATATGCCTTCTATATGTACTGTGTGTGTATGCATGTATGTATATACATATATACATACAAATACGCAAATAAGACACACACACGAACAAACACGTAGAAACATTTATATATAAATATATATATATTATATAATATATTATTATATATATATATATATAAAATATATATATATATACATATATATACACATCCATAAATATATGTGTATATATATATATGTTATTATATATATATATTAAAATATATATAAATATTTTATATTATATATAATATACTGTATATATATATATATATATATATATTATATATATATATATATATATATTATATGAATGCATGTATATATAGATAGATGCATACACACAACACACACACACACAACACACACACACACACACACCACACACATATATATATACAAAATAAGGGTTGGATTGTATATATATGTGTGTGTGTGTGTGTGTGTATATATATGCGCGTGTATGTATGTATGTATTAACACATGTGGTGTATGTGTGTGTGTGTGTGTGTGGTGTGTGTTTGTGTGTGTGTGTGTGTGTTGTGTGTGTGTGTGTGTGTGTGTGTGCGTGCATAAACATGTGTAAATACATTAATGCATGTTTTTTTTTTCAGTAAATAAAAAAAATGCGAAACAAAACGAATACTTGACTGAAGATTGAAAAGATTTTGATAGAGACCTGACACAACCCCAAATTTTTTATTTGTTTCCAAATTTATTTAGCTAACCCGCATTTTTTTTTGGATGCTAAATCATTTAAACGTTCGGGGGACATCCACAACTTAAAGGTCTTTTAAAAGGAAATAATGATGTTTCCCTGATAAAGTAGATTAAATCATCAAAATCTTCAAGCAAATTGCTGCAAATGCCCAGATCCCTGTGAGGTTTTCAACCACCTCCCCCCTGACCATACCCATCACCTATCCCCCCCTTTCCTTGCCCCGATCCTTCTATCCCTCTCGTACCCTTATTCGCACCCTCTTCCTTCCCCTCGTTTTATTCCTTATTTCTACTTCCACGGCAGTTTCTCCTTCTTCTACTCGTTTTCCCTGCTTGTTCTACCTTTATACTATACCTTCTATACTATCCTGCCCCCATCCTATCCCTATCCTACCCTGTATCCTGCCGTATTTCACCTCGTACCCCTCTTATTCGCACCTTCTTTTTGTTCCTTCTTCCTTCTACTTCTACGCCGATTTCCCCTTTTTCCATTCCTTTTCCCGGTTAACCTACTTTCTACCTTTAAACCCCTATCCTCTCCCTGCCCCCATCCTCCCCCTACTCTACCCAGCATCCTACCTTAAACCACAGGCGAGTCGAGCCCCAGCCGGACCACATCCCTCTGCCAGCCTCATTTCTATCATTATTTTTATCTAGGTTTTATGCTGGCTTTATTTACATGTATTTTACGTTTATTTTACACCTTTTTGTACATTTTTAAATAAAACTTTTATTGAGATTCCCTTCGTTATCCACATATTTTTTACGATGTTTTACATGATGTGCGAATAAAAAAACATCCACATCTGCTGCGAAAGGATCTTTCTTTTTTTTTTTTTATCTCTTATATTTTAAGTTCGTTTTATTTTTTAAAGGTTTCTTTTTATTTGTTCATCATTTTAATCTCTCTTTCACGAGAGAAAATAATTTTTTTATGATTTTTATTAATGAAAGCAGCAGATTTTTGCGTATTTTTTATTATGATTATGATTTTCTGAATGATGTCTCCTAACGATTTATTGTTTCTGTTATTGGTTTTATCTTTTGTATATTTTCTTTTATTATATTACATTTCCTATTTATTTTTAATATTTTTTGTGTCACGCTTCCGTCCACGGGAGTTAATGTACCCCCCCCCCCCCACCTGTATTGCTTTAATAAATGAGTGGATACTGGGACTGTTCTGTAATTTACCTGTTGGTTTTACCTGTCTGGATCTTACACGACGAATGCTAAAAAAAAGGTTGTACTGCCCTTTTTTTACTTGCCTAGGTGCTACTATGCTGGACGTGTTTATTCTTTTAATTTACGTTTTACTGTGAAACATATATTGTTTGACTTTATTTTTTACTTATTCTGTTTTTTACTTACTTTTATCTCGTTTTTTTTTATTCCTGCTTTACTCTTTTACTCGTCTTTTACTTGAGCTTTTTACTTTTTACTGTCTTTAAGCCCTTCTGGCAATATTTTGTTTTTCTTACGAACTCTTCTGGAGTTTTTTATTATTCTTAAGCCCTTCTGGCACTTGTCTTTTTTACGTAATAGCTTGTTTTACTTTGGTGCCTTCTGCACGATTCTTTTTGTTCATTTTTGGATTTTATATTTTATTACCATGTATTTTCATATTAGTCCCCGCTCCTGGGGCCTGCATCTCCAGGGATAGTTGGCTTGTGAGGTCGTGTGGGTTCCGATCCTTCAGCTTGGTCCCCTCAACCACTTTTCGAGGTACGATTGGGGCCACTCATTTTTCCCTTGGGCCCCAAGCCTGAAGTCTCCCGCTCACGGGTGGCCTCATTTTAGGTTCCTCAATTACATAACTTAGATGCCAAATTCTTAGAGCGTCTCAAGACGGTTAATCCGTCTCTTCCCTATTTCTAAAGTCGTTGGAAACTCACAATTACGGCGTTTCCCCTTTTGACGATTCCTTATAAGTGGCGCCTCTGCCTGTTAAGTGTCAATTCATTGGGTCTTTCTTTTTCGGTTGCCCTTTTTTTCATATCAAGTCTTTATCACTAGTAAGCAAGGTATGTTTTCAAGATTGGGTATCTTCATCTTCATCAGTAAGTGACCATCCTTTACTGTCGTTGACATGATGAAATGAAATCTTATTTTGTTCATGCTCTTTCCAATTCTCAGTACCCCAAGGGTCGATTGGAGATACGACGTATCCATGATGGCGTGGAATCCATAATTCCAAAATATGATAGGGAAAAACACAGAATACTTGGTATAATACTGTGTTTAAAAATTCATCATTTGAAAGATCTTCTCTAGGTAACATTTCCTGGCAGGGGAATTATTTGCGTGTTATTTAAAAAGAAATTTCTACTGTTTTTTCGTATCAAGACTTTTCCAATATTACATTTCAGTAGCTGCAGTGAGAAAATTTTTTTAAAAAAATGCTTATTTAAAACATTACAAAAGCGTTCATGGCAGTGTTTATTATTCTCTATTCTTATTTGCTTTTTTTTCCTTGATTTTCCGAACCAAGGGTTTTGTGGAAGGCAAATGACAAAAGGCTTAATGAGTGCGGGAATTTTCGTTGTTAGATCTGTGAACACCGAGAGGGAAATTATGCACATATAAAATAGCATTGGAAGGGTGGTTGGGTCATTTTCGTATGTTGACAACCGGAAACCGTGTATTTAGACTGCAGATGGCTAAGGAATTCCATTAGAAGCAATGGAAGCCCTTGTTAAAGACCATGAAAGTATATGCACAAAAGTGGTTACAGTAAACATAATTCCTTTTCCAAGAATGGCCTTCAATATATTCCAGATCGTTATACTATTACGCAAATGAATGCAGAGGTAAGGGGTATTGTATACTACTGATGTAACGCAAACCATTTTAAGCTCATTCTGAAAATCATTTGTGGTCAAAATAAACGATGAGCGAGAACTTGCTTTGCGATGCAGAAATAAATTACGATCCCCAGTGTAATGGAAAGTAAATCAGAATTTTCCAGATTCCTCTTCTAAACGGGCAGTATTGGGCGGTTTTGAACTTGCCTTGCAACCCCCTCCTTGTGGAGAGTTCTGGATTGCTATTAATTATATTACTCGTAGTCATGATAAACTGAGAGCTGTATGCTCACAATGACTAGTGTTGCGAATGATAAATGATCATTAAAAGAAATAATCCCTTACAGA
>NW_023642056.1:15000-27500 GCF_015228065.2 Penaeus monodon
CAGTAAATAGAGGAAAAAATCCTTCGGATAAACCATAAACCCTAAATACGAAACTCGAAAAGACTAAAACGAAAAAAAAGAAAAAAAAGAAAAAAAATACTCACAAAAAGGGCTAACTATGGAGCATTGTTTATATTATAAAAGAGAAAAACTAAAATACCTATCTTACCGCCACCCAGCTCGTCTTTACGACCGTCTAAAAACCCCTGAAAACCCTACGTCACTCTTGCTTCCGCCGGGTATACATCGGGCACTTAGAGGACGCTCTCCCAGACAAGCTTACCCCCCTTTTTTCCTGCTCGTTCCGCGGGCTATATTAAACGACCCCCAGCAAGGATTCTATGAATGAGCTAGCACTAGCCCAGAACGAACTGATGAATCCCTCCCCTAGATGGCGCGGCAAGCCGTGAAAATAAAATAGCCTTGTGTACCTTAATAAAACTAAAAATCATTTACTTCCCTTTTTAAAATGTAAAATCTAATTACCAGAGTTCTTCCCCCGACTTATTAGAGTGCTGTAAAAAATATAAAAGACAAAAGGGAAAAGGTTCTAATGTTCGATTTAAAATGGTAAAGCCCAAAATACACAAGGTTCATAATAAAATGTAAAAAAAAAAAAAAAAAAAAAAAAGACTGCCAGATCTCGTGTATGTCTCAGAGATGCCACGTCTTTCAATGGAGGGGAAACTCAAGCATCCTGGTCTTCCTCTGAAATAAGGCACTACAATAGCAATTATAATGATAATAACTATATAATAATGATAATAACAGTGATAAAATGAAGATAAAGATAGTAATGAGAATAGTTCTAATAATTATAAAACTTACAAAAAATATATTAGTATTTGGGATTATAATCATGATTAGTTTGTGTTATCATTATTAGCAATACTGTTGTTGTTTTGTATTAATTTTATTATCAATATTATTATAATTGCAATTATTATTTTTACATGTTATTTTTGCTGTTATTTTAATATTAATAATTCTTATCATCATTATCATTATAATCATAAATTTTCATGATATATATTATATATGTATATATTTTATATATATATATATATAATATATATATATATATATATATATATATATATATATATATCATTTATATATATAATATATATAATATATATAAAATTATATAATATATATATATAAAATTTTGTTATATCTAATAAAATCTTTAAAATTGCTTTGTGCATGATTCAAAGAGAGTCGTTAAAAAGGTAATTGGCTCCTTTTTAATAGCTGAAAAAATAAAGTTGTTCAGTTGTCCATTTCATTTCTGTAAAAAGGGGATCAATGGAAAAAACTCATGTGATCCACTCTGGCGTTTTCACTTGGCTTCTTAAAAAAAAAAATCAAAATAACTTTCATTCCATGATTTCTCGCCGTAATAACACCTCTGAAAATTAATTAACATATGCATAAACACCACAATCATATTCATATAATAATAAATATAATGTTATAAAAATATATATACATATATATATATATATAATATATATATATATATATATATATATTATATTATATATATTTTCGTATATTATAAAATATACTTTATATATATATATATATATATATATATATAATATATATATATATTAAATATATATATATAAAATTATATTTTATATATATAAAACTCGTTGCTTAGTGGGGGCAATCCCGTTCCATCACCAAGTGTATGTCAACCTATAGATTGTCATACAGGAGGTGACTATCAAAAATATCTTGTAGTAAAATCTACAATTTTTTTAAACTACGCTGGGCGGAAACCCACATAACTGGGTAGCAGGGCATTCTCCCCCCAGGGAGTTCTGCGTCCCTGGCCCTACTAACAACAGTTCTCCGTCAGGGTTGGGGTCGGGCTGCACCCCAGCCCCTAAAAAATCTATACCAGCAGGCAAACTAAGAAAAGAGAGATGGGGTTCAGAGTCTTCCCTGGCTTGGCGTCCCGACCAGGGGCTTATCCGATCAGGATACCGAGCTCGGGAGGGAAGGGTGCTGGGCAAACCCCTCCCAGGGAATCCTGCACCCTGGGGATGCTCCCCCCCCCCCCCGCCCTCAAATCATCCTCCTTGAGGGGGTTGTCTGGTTTTTGCCGGGCGTCGCCCGGCTGGAGGCCCCCAAATGGGGTCTAATTTACGGGGGAGCGTGCCGTGTACGGCCTGGAACATCTTCATCTCTGGGAGGATAATCGACTGCCTTTGTTCTGGGGAGCTGGGGAAGCTGGGGGGTTTCCGTCCTCCTCTTTTTTAAGGTGCGACGGCCTGGTAGTGGTGAGACTAGTATGGGGGTTATACTACAACTGGTCTGGCTGTAGCAATGGTGCGCTCCTTAGGTTGATTGATTATTTCAAATTGTCTGCCGCGTCAACACAGAAGGTCTTAGGGGCGAATATATTGCTAGATAACATACTAAAATTTTAAAACTTTAAAAATCTATCAATAAATATTTTACAAATAACAATAAATATATTAAAATCAAAGCATAATAACATTTTTCTGTGTATAAAATTATTGCATAAACATTATCCCATAATTCAATTTTATTAAAAATTTTAAATCTCCCAAAAGAAACTAATAAAAACAATCTATGTCACAATACATTTTCAGTGTATATAGGGACCCAAAGTATATACATCTTTGGTCTGAGAATGTTGCACATCTTTCCATTACATTGTGACCGTTAATGGCTCTTGGCATCCTTCACAAAATGCTTCACATTAAGCCATCATCGGCCCATGAGTCAGTCTTGTGTAACCTGATTTTTAGTCTTGTTAATATAACTTCTACTTTGGGTTGGATGGATTCTGGTCACCCAGTTTAAGCTCTTGGTTGCTTACAAGGCACTACAAGAGTCACAACATATTAATAGAATAGTCGTAAGATCTTTTGTCATTTTAAACTGCATGTAACTCTGCATGATTGAGGCTTCTAGAGAAAGACTGCTAAATGCAGCCCTTCATCTGCTCACTGCTGCAAAGCCCACCCATTTTCAGATTGCGAACCATCTGTATATATTGCATCTGATCCTTGGTACTTAGACATGTGCTGAAGAAATCTCTCTCCGTCTTCTGCTTCGGATCTCTACCTTTCCCGATTCCGACCAAATCCCTCGACTTGATTGCCCAAGGGGGGAAGGGGGAAAATTCCAACAGCCCCCTTTATTGAGATTTAAATTTAATTAAATATTCCTCTTTCTCGCTGTCCTCTGGGGGGTTAAAAACCATCTGGTGTAGGAGACCCCAACCCTTTGCGTCTTTTGTAAAAATCGGTTCCGTATTTCCTGTGTAATGAAAGCATAGAAAAGTTTCTAGAGCTTCTTATGAGTCGAGCCCAACTCCGAAAACAGGGGGAGTTGCGATAAATAAGCTTTCCATCCATGTCATTTACATGAAAAAATGCCGGTAAAGCTGCAAAAGATTGAAAAACCCGCAAATACTAACCTTTCGTAGCCTTCCATTTAACTGTTATTAGCCTTGGTCAAAATTAACAAGTTTCACCTCTTGGAAAATTTGGGGGGGGTTTGCCCCAAAACGGGGGAAAGGATGAATTTTCCCGTTGTTAAAATGTACACCAGGGTTTTGCTTAAAAATTTAAACTCAGGTATGTTGCCCTTGAAAACTGTTTTATTGCAGTCTGCATGTGCCCCTTGCACTACAAAGCTTCCTTCTGACATACAGTGAAAAGTCATCCACATACGTTACATGAAAACCCTTTGGGGAAAAACCTTACGTGCATTTATAGCAACGCAAACAGGTCCACTTAAGACACTCCTTTGTGGGCCCCCCTCCCTATTTTCTAGATTAAGAAATGTTTCCCCCCGAACTCAAAACAAGGGCTAACGCCGAGGGGGGCGCAGGGCCGCATCACCCTTCGTTTCCCTGTCCACGGGGATCCCCGAGGCGATCTCCAGGAAACCCACCCCTCTCTAATTCCTCGTCGAGTGCCCAAGCCATATCCCCCTAGGTCGCCCCACGGTCTCCTCCCCCCAGGGTTGTCTCGCGAGAGAAAACCTGGTGGGCAGGGTCTCCACGGGGGGAACAACTAGGTGGCCTTATAGCCTAGTTGGCGTCCCATTATGCAAAAACACCCCATGCCAGCTCACATTCCCCGGGGGTTGGGACACCGGGTCCTGCCAACTGTACCCCATACCGGAAAAGGGGACTTGTTACAAAGGCATTAAGGCGAGACTCCAAGAACTGATAGCGTCCAGGTTTCGCTCCTAAGAAAATGGCGTATCAAGGCCTTGAAGAACCAGTTTGGGTCCTTCTGCATGCAAAACCGACTCTCCAATCTCCGTTGCCAGACCAATCCGTCTACGATTTTCCGGGTCTGACAACCCGAGTAGGGACTACACTCCCAAGGTTGTAAAACTTTCTGAAACTTCAACGCCCTCGCCGAAAAGCCTACGACTAAACGGGTTCCCCTACACCCCCAAAGCCCTGAATCTTGTCTTGGTCCAGGAAACCTCTACCTAGGGGCTTCCCCATTGCTAAATGAAATCAAGAGCCGCCAAAAGTGACCCGGGGACTCAGATAGGTGGCCTCGTCGGAAAATCAGGTCTGAGACCCTTAATATTCCCTATGTTGCTCCACACTGATTTTTTGGCTAGTAGCTCTCCCCTTTATCCACCCATCGGTGTTAAAATTGGTGCAAGGACCGCCTTCCCTCCCCCTGAATTAACAGGGAAGAATTTCACATACCCCCACCAACTTTACAGCCTTTCACTACCATTGGGCTTGCTTCGGCCAAATCGTTGGGAAATTCCCCTGACCCTCAGGACTCCCATAACGATTCCCGATGCACCGAGTCAAACCCTTCTTGATTTTATGTAGGTTAAACACCCACGAAAAACTCCGCAGCGTTCCAAAATTACTCGAAGCACAGTATATGGTCTACGTGACTTCCCGGGAAAAATCCGACTGCTCGGGCTCTGATGCCTCAGTGGGGTTGCGGACCTTTTCAAAAATGTGGCGAAAACCTTCCCGGGAAATGCTGAGCTGAATCCACGGTATTGCTACAGTCCCAAACGCCCCTTTTTTCCCCCCAGAAGGGATGACCAGCCCCTCCAGGCGGGGGAATGGTCCCCCAAACTCCCAGAGGGCATTTCAGACTGTATGCAGGCCCCGAGCCATGGGTTTTTCACCCCGCCTTTACATTCGCTGGGAAACACAATCCTGCATTTTTTCCCCCACTCTTCAGTTTGGGAAAATGCCTCCTAACCTCTTTTTGGGGTAGGGGTCCACCTGATGGGTGGTCCGGCACGGCACTAAACATCGCTTGCCCCAGCTAACTTTTGGGGGGTTTCCCTGTAAAAACGTTCAAAATACTACCCCAACGTTCCAAACCCCCACATGACTGAGACTCCTCTATCCACTGATCGGACTGAGTCTCTGTGAGGAGGGCTTTGGTTCAGTTTTCCAGGGGTTGGGAGACAGGGCGAAGGGCTTACCAAAAAGGCCTTCGCCCCCTCACAAAATTCCCCGATAAACTGTTTCCTGCCCTTCTCACATATATATATATATATAATATATATATTATTATAAATATCTGGGAAGGGGCAAGGAAAAGTTTATCAGGAAATTTTCTGAGAGGTCGAAAGGGCCTTTCTTGGAAAAAACTTCGCCCTTCTACCAAGCCTGAGAAAACTAACTCTAAACCCCCTCACAGTGACTGCGTCCGATCATGGGTAATGGGTTTCTCGATCTTTGGGGGTTTGTAACTTTGGGGTGGTATTTTGAAGTTTACCAGGGATACCCCCAACGTTAGCTTGGATGCAAGCGAGTCCAGTGCCTTGCCGGGCCCCCCCACAGCGTGGGTCCTCCTCCCTAACAGAGGGTTTGGATGGGGATTTCCACTGAAGTGGGGAAAAACTGCAGGTATATTTATATCCCCCTGAACGCTAAGGCTGGGGTGACCTATGGCTCGGCTGCATACTTTCCTGCTGCCCTCTGGTTTGTCTGGTACCATTCCCCCCGACCCGCTGAGGGGGGTGGTCATCCCTCTCTGGAAGGGAAAAAAGGGTCGTTGGGACTTAGCAAATCCGTGGCTTACCTGCTCACATACCAGCAAGGTTCTCGCCCACATTCTTCTGAACGGATCCGCAACCACCTACAGGGATCAAACAAACATCGGATTTTTCTCCTGCAAGTCCCCGATAGACCTATACTAGTGCTTCAGTAAATTTTTGGGAAACCCGTCCCTGGTTTGGTCGTGGGTTTTTTGCACCTACTCAACCTCAAAAAGGTTTGACTCGGGGCTCGGGAATCGTTTTTGGGGATCCTAGGCTCAGGGGGAAATTCCCACACGGTTATTGGCCTATAGCAGCCCTATACTGGTAGTGAAAGTGCTGTAAAAGGGGTGGGGGGATGCGAAATTCTTTCCCCGTTAATTCAGGGTGAGGCAAGGCTGCGTCCTTGCACCACCTTTTCAACCGTTGGATGGGGAATGGCAGAGCTCTAGCCAAAGTCTGTGGAGCCCTAGGGAAAATTTAAGTCTCAACCTTGACTTGCCGCGATTTGCCATCCTATCGAGTCCCTGGAGTCACTTGGGCGGCTCTTTTGGGATTTAGCAATGAGGCGAAGCCCCCAGGGTTAATTTTTTTGGACCAAAACCAAATTCGGGTTTGGGGGGCCCGTTGGGGGAACCCCTTCAGTCTGTGTGCTTTCGGCGGACGTTTAAGTTACAGAAAGTTTTACATCCTTTGGGAGTGTTCCATATCTCTGGTTGCAACCAGGAATCATAGACGGGTTGTCTGGCAAAAGGAGCATTTGGAATTCGGGACTATGCAGAAGGACCAAGCTGCGTTCTTCAAGGCCCTTTATACGCCAGTTTTTTCTCTATGAAGCGAAACCTGGGGCTTCCAGTGTCTTGGAGTCTCGCCTTAAAGCCTTTTGAACAAGTCCCTTTGCCGGATCATGGGGTAAGTTGGCAGACCGCGTGTCCAACCCAGCGGTTACTCGTGAGACTGGCAGGGGGCCCTTTTTCTTGCTAATCCGGGATCGCCAAACTAGGCTATAAGAGCCCCCTAGTTTGTTTCCCTGTGCCGACCCCCCCACCAGGTTTCTCTCTGCGAGAAAACCCTGGGTGGGGGGAACCGGGGACGACCTGGGAGATCAGGGCTTGGGCACTCGACGGGGAAATTAGAGAGGGGCCCGGGGGCTTCCCTGGGACCGCCTCGAGGTCCCGGGGACAGGAACAAAAGGGGGGATGCGCCATGCCCCCCGTGGGCTTACCCCCTTTTTTAAGTTCGGGGGGGAAACAGTTTCTCAAATCTAAAAATCAGCTGGAGGGGTCCCACAAAGGGATGTCTTAAGTGTGACCCTGTTTCCCGTTCTATAATGACTCGAAGGTTTTCCAAGTGTTTTCTCATGAAATCTGTATGGGGATGACTTTACCTGTACTGCTAAAAAGGAAAGCTTACAGTATGTAAAGGGACACTCAGACTGCAATAAACGGTTGTACAAGGGGCAACATACCAGGGTTTTTTCAAATTTTTTTAAAGAAAGACCATGGCTGTACTTTTCCAACAACGGGAAAAGTTCCACCCTTCCTCTTTTTGGAAAAACCCCACTGAAATTTTTTTCCAAAGAGGTGAAGTATTGGTCTAATTTTTGACTAAAGGGCCCTCACAAAAACAGTTAAATTGAAGGCTACGAAATGCTTAGTTTTTGGGGGTTTTCTTTCACATCTTTGCACTTTACCGAGCTTTTTTCATAAAAACTTGACATGGATGGAAAAGCTTATTCATCTAAACCCCCTTTTCTCCGGATTTTGGACTCGCTCATAATGAACTCTCAGAATCTTACTAGTCTTTTTTAACAGGGAAAACTAACCTGATTTACTACACAGACCCCGCAAAAGGGTTCTGGGGTCTCCTACATCCAGTGGTTTTCAACCCCCCAGAGGACACCGGGAAAAAGGAATATTTAAACTAAATTTAAATCTCAAAAAGGTTCGGCTGTTTGGGAAATTCTCCAATTCCCCCCTTGGACTAATCAAGTCGAGCTGGATTTGGGGCGATCGGGAAGGAAGATCCGAGCAAACGGAAGAGATTTCTTAGCACATGTCAAATACCAAGGGTCAGATGCAAAATACGATGGTTTTGCAATCTGAAAATGGTGTGGGCTTGGGAGCAGTGAGCAGATGGAAGACTGCCTTTGAGTCTTTCTCTAGAAGCCCAAAACATGCAGATTACTGAGTTAAAGACAAAGATTTACAACTATTTTATTAAATATGTTGTGACTCTTTTTGCCTTGTAACAACCAAGAGCTTAAACTGGTGACCGAAACCCCCCAACCGAAAGTAGAAGTTTTATTAAAAAGACAAGAATCAGTCCAAATGACTCATGGCCGATGATGGTTAAAGTAAGCATTTTTTTGAGGATCCAAGCCATTAAAGGTCACCAGGGAATGGAAAGGCAACTTTTCAGACCAAAAATTATATCTTGGCTCCCCTATATACACTGAAAATGTATTGTGACTAATTGTCTTTTTTTTCTTTAGGGAGATTAACCTTTTTAATAAATTGAAATTTGCATAATGTTTATGCAAAAATTTTTACACAGAACATGTTATTTATGCTTTTTTTTTAAAATATTTATTGTTATTTGTAAGATTTTTTGATAGATTTTTAAAGTTTTAAAATTTTTAGTATTTTTATCTAGAAATATATTCGCCCCTAATGCCCTTTCTGTGTTGACGCGGCAGACAATTTGAAATAATCAATCAACCCTAAGGAGCGCACCATTGCTACGCCAGACCAGTTGTAGTATAACCCCCACTACTAGTCTCACCACTACCAGGCCGTCGCACCTTAAAGAAGAGCGACGGCAATCCCCAGCTTCCCCAGCTCCCCAGAACAAAGGCAGTCGATTATCCTCCCAGAGACTGAAGATGTTTTCCGGCCGTTACACGGCACGCTCTGCCGTAAATGACCCCATTTGTGGGCCTCCAGCCGGGCGACGCCTCGGGACAACCAGACAAGCCCCTCAAGAGGATGAGTGAGGGCGGGGGGGGGGAGCATCCCCCAGGGTGCAGGATTCCCTGGGAGGGGGTTTGCCCAGCACCCTTCCTACCGAGCTCGGTATCCTGATCGGGTAAGCCCCTGGTCGGGGCGCCGAGCCAGGAAGACTCTGACCCCATCTCTCTTTTCTTAGTTTGCCTGCTGGTATAGATTTTTTACGGGGCTGGGTTGCCAGCCCGACCCCCAACCCCCGACGGAGAACTGTCTGTTGCTAGGGCCAGGACGCAGAACTCCCTGGGGGCAGAATGCCCCTGCTACCCCAAATTTATGTGGTTACCGCCGCGTAGTTAAATAAATTGTAGATATACTACAAGATATTTTTGATAGTCACCTCCTGTATGACAATCTATAGGTTGACATACACTTGGTGATGGAACGGGATTGCCCCACTAAGCAACGAGTATATAATTATATATATATATATATATATATATATATATATTTTATATATATTTTATAATTATATATGAAATGTATATATATATATATATATATATATATATATATATATATATATATATATAATATATTTTAATGTATATATATATATATATATATATATATTATATATATATATATATATATATTTTTATATATTTATATATACATTATATTTATTATTATATGAATATGATTGTGTGTGTTTTTATGCATATGTTTAATTATTTTCAGAGGTGTTGTTACGGCGATGAAATCATGGAATGAAAGTTATTTTGATTTTTTTTTTAAGAAGCCAAGTGAAAACGCCCGAGTGGATCACATGAGTATTTTCCTTGATCGCCTTTTTACAGAAAAGAAAAGGACAACTGACACTTTCATTTTTTTCAGCTATTAAAAAGGGGCCAATTACCTTTTTATTAACGACTCTCTTTGAAACATGCACAAAGCAATTTAAAGATTTTTATTAGATATAACTATATTATATATAAAAATTTTATATATATATATATATTTTTATATTATATATTATAAATGTATATATATATATATATATATATAAATATTATATATTATATTATATATATATTATAAATATATACATATATCAAAATATCATGATAATTATGATTATAATGATAATGATGATAAGATTATTAATATTATAATAACAGCAGAATAACATGTAATAATAATAATTGCAATTATAATAATATTGATAATAAAATTAATACAAAACACAAAAGTATTGCTAATAAAGATAACACAACTAATCATGATTATAATACCAATACAATATATTTTTTGTAAGTTTTATAATTATTAGAACTATTCTCATTACTATCTTCTTCATTGTTATCACTGTTTTATCATTATTATCATATTTATTATCATTATAATTGCTATTGTAGTGCCTTTTTTTCAAGGAAGAGCCGGGATGCTTGAGTTTCTCCTCCATTGAAAGACGTGGCATCTTTTGAGACATACACGAGATCTGGCAGTCTTTTTTTTTTTTTTTTTTTTTAAAATTTTTTTATGAACCTTGTGTATTTTAGGCTTTACCATTTTAAATCGAACATTTAGAACCTTTTCCCTTTGTCTTTTATATATTTTACAGCACTCTAATAACGCAGGGGAAGAACTCTGGGAATTAGATTTTACACTTTTAAAAAGGGGAAATAAATGATTTTTAGTTTTATTAAGGTACACAAGGCTATTTTATATTTACGGCTTGCCGCGCCATCTAGGGGGAGGGATTCATCATTCGTTTCCTGGCTAGTTGCTAGCTCATTTCATAGAATCCTTGCTGGGGGTCGTTTATATATAGCCCGCGGACGAGCAGGAAAAAAGGGGTACTTGTCTGGAGAGCGTCCTCTAATGTGCCCGATGTATACCCGGGGGAAGCAAGAGTGACGTAGGGTTTTCAGTGGTTTTAGACGGTCGTAAAGACGAGCTGGGGGGCGGGAAGATAGGGTATTTTAAGTTTTTTCTCTTTTATAATATAAACAATGCTCCATAAGTTAGCCCTTTTTGGAGTATTTTTTTTTCTTTTTTCTTTTTTTTCGTTTTTAGTCTTTTCGAGTTTTCGTATTTTAGGGTTTATGGTTGATCCTGAAGGATTTTTTCCTCTATTTACTGTGTTTGTTTTTTACTTTCTTTTTTTAGTCAAAATGTATTTTAAAATTAAGTTTTTTGAGTGAAATTCACCAATTCTTAAAGTAAAATCTCTGAGACAAATGAACCATAACTTGGATACGGACATAACCCCACGCTTACCAGACGGAAACCCTTTGTGTATTAGGTCTTTCTTTTTCTTCCCTCACACTTACACTCTTTCTTTTCTTTTCTACCCCCTTCTAGATGTCTCCTCCTTTACGTAAAAGTATCGTCCCGGGACGTACTAACCAAGTGGTAGCAGCGACAAATGAACAAATTAACAAGGGTAATTAAGATAATTTGGGTCCAAAATCACTACACTATCATTGTTACTAATAAATGTGGCTGTATTATCATTATTATTAGTAGTAGTATATTAGTATTAGTATTAGTATTGTATTAGTAGGACTGTCATTATGATTATGATTATCATTTCTTTGATGCTGTTATTTAAATCATTATTATACTTTTATTGTTGTTATTGAAATCGTTATCACTATTTTATTGCTGTTATTGAAATCACTATCTTATTTTTATTTTTATTGAAATCGGGATCATTATATTTATTGTTTTTTTTTGAATCATTATCATTATTTTTATTGTTGTTGCTGGTTTTTATTCTTGTTATTATTATCATTATTATTGTTATTGAAATCATTATCATTATTTTAATTTGTTTCATTTACTATCTATTCTGGCTATTATAATTTTTCTTTTTATCATTATTGTCATTATCATTACCATTGTTATCATTCTTATTATCATCATTCCATTTCACTACCACAAACACTATTTCATCATTCATAAATGACGCAAATGAAGTACAGATAGAATAAGAAATATGACGAATCAGGCTCCTCCAATAAATGAAAATAAATGTGTTCCCTTCATAGGAACCATCTCAAAGCAAATCCGATTCAGTAAATAGTTTCCATTTTTTGGTCTCAAAGGGAAAAATAAACAGCGTTTTCTCTCTCTTTCTATTTCCTCTTTGAGCGATGATTAAGCCTAAAGAAAAAGGTGTAATCCTAAAACATGAAGGTAAGGACCTGTGATAAAAGTAATCAAATGTCGCCCCCCCCCCCGTGAAAAAGGGATTTATGTCTTTGCTTTTGTACAAGCTCCGGTGGACGTGGCGTTATAGTCGTGAAACATACACACCCACACATATGTATGTATATAAATATAAATAAAAATATAATATATTCATATATATGCATATATATATATATATATATATATATATATATATATATATATATATATATATATACTTATATATATGTATATGTGTTGTGTTATAAACATATATGCATAAATAGTACACATGCACACACACACACACACACACACACACACACA
>NW_023642056.1:32500-40534 GCF_015228065.2 Penaeus monodon
AACTATCCCCGGAGATGCAGGCCACCAGGACGTGACTAATATGAAAAAAACATGGTAAATAAAATATAAATCCAAAAATGAACAAAAAGAATCGTGCAGAAGGCCCAAAGTAAAACAGCTATTACGTAAAAAGACAAGTGCCAAAGGGCTTAAGAACTAATAAAAAACTCCAGAAGAGTCTAAGAAAAACAAAATATGCCAGAAGGGCTTAAAGACAGTAAAAAGAAAAAAGCTAAAGTAAAAGACGAGTAAAAAGTAAAGCAGGAATAAAAAAAACGGAAAAAAGAAAGTAAAATTCAGAATAAGTAAAAAATAAAGTCAAACTACTATGGTACCCCAGTAAACGTAAATTAAAAGAATAAACACGTCCAGCATAGTAGCACCTAGGCAAGAAAAAAGGGGCAGTACAACCTTTTTTTCAGCATTCGTCGTGTAAGATCCAAACAGGTAATCCAACAGGTAAATTACGACAGTCCGAGTATCCACTTCTTTTATTAAAGCAATACGGTGGGGGGGGGGGGGTCATTAACTCCCGTGGACGGAAGCGTGACACAAAAAATATTAAAATAATAAATAGGAAATGTAATATAATAAAAGAAAATAAAAAGAAAAACCAATAACAGAAACAATAAATCGTTAGGAGACATCATTCAGAAAATCATAATCATAATAAAAAATCGCAAAATCTGCTGCGATTCATTAATAAAAATCATAAAATAAAATTTCTTTCTCTCGTGAAAAAGAGATTAAAATGATGAACAAATAAAAAAACCTTTAAAAAATAAACTGAACTTAAAATATAAGAGATAAAAAAAAAAAAGAAAGATCCATTCGCAGCAGATTGGATGTCTGTTATCCGAACATCATGTAAAACATCGTAAAAAATATGTGGATAACGAAGGGAATCTCAATAAAAAGTTTTTTTTAAAATGTACATAAAGGGGTAAAATAAACTAAAATACATGTAAATAAAGCCAGCATAAACATGATAAAATTATGGTAGAAGGGAGGCTGGCAGAGGGATGTGGTCCGGCTGTGCTCGACTCGCCTGTGGATTAAGGTAGGGTGCTGGGTAGAGTAGGGGTAGGATGGAGCAGGAGAGGATAGGTTAATGGTAGAAGTAGGTTAACCGGGAAAAGGAATGGAAAAAGGGGGAAAACGCGTAGAAGTAGAAGGAAGAAGGAACAAAAAGAAGGTGCGAATAAGAGGGGTACGAGGTAAATACGGCAGGATACAGGGTAGGATAGGGATAGGATGGAGGCAGGATAGTATAGAAGGTATAGTATAAAAGGTAGAACAAGCGAGGAAAACGAGTAAGAGGGAGAAACTACCGTGGAAGTAGAGAGAAGGGAGAAAGCGAGGGGAAGCAAGAGGGAGCGAAGAAGGGTGACGAGGGGGATAGAAGGATCGGGGCAAGGAAAGGGGGGGATAGGTGATGGGTATGGTCAGGGGGGAGGTGGTTGAAACCTCACAGGAAATCGGGGCTTTTTTGCGCAATTCGCTTGAAGATTTTGATGATTTAATCTACTTTATCGGGGAAAACATCATTATTTCCTTAACGACCTTTAAGTTGTGGATGTCCACGACACGTTAAAATGATTTAGCATCCAAAATAATGTCGGTTAGCTAAATAAATTCGGAAACAAAAAAATTGGGTTTGTCAGGTCTCTATCAAATCTTTTCAATCTTCAGTCAAGTATTCGTTTTGTTTCGCATTTTTTTATTTACTGAAAAAAAAAAAAAAGCATTATATGTATTTACACATGTTTATGCACGCACACACACACACACACAACACACACACACACACACACAACACACACACACACACACACACACACACACACACACACACACACATACACCACATGTGTTATATACATACTACATACACCGCTATATATACACACACACACACACACACATATATATATACATATCCAACATTATTATGTATTATATATGTGTGTGTGTGTGTGTGTGTGTGTGTTTGTGTGTGTGTGTGGTTGTGTGTATGCATCTATCTATATATACATGCATTAATATATACATACATATATACAATATATATTATATATATATATATATATATATATAAAATATATATATTTTATATATATACATGTATATTATTATATTTTATATATATATATATATATATATACATATGTATATATATACATACATATATTTATGGATGTGTATATATATGTATATATATTATTTTAAAATATAATATTAAATATAAAATTATTATATTTTATATTATATATTTATATATAAATGTTTCTACGTGTTTGTTCGTGTGTGTGTCTTTATTTGCGTATTTTATGTATATATGTATATACATACATGCATACACACACATGTACATAATAGAGGCTATAAAAAGATGTTTCTGTAAGACCTTGTCTTTTTTTTGACCTCAAAAACCCAAGTTACACTTCAAAAATTGTGATTCTCATCATCATGTTGAGAGAAGTTTCAGAAATAAAAACCCAAAAGATCATATTACTGCTATATTGTTTAAAAACCTTACTCATTTGCATATATATATATATATAAATTTTATATATATTATTATTATACATATATATATATATGTATATATGTTATATATATATATAATCAACGAGTACAATGGTACATACAGTTTCCTTTAAACATCTCAATCACACATGGGGAACAACACATTTCACGGTTCAGTTCTTCCCCTATCCGAGGCTAAGTTTCTGTCCTCCAGCCATTCTCCGGCCCATACTGCCACTCGTACACAGGTGCCAAGCTGCGACAGCTCACCCACAGGGCAAATCTCAGTCAATCAAGAAAACTCACTCCTGAAAAGATTTTTACTGACCAGGAAATGGTTGAAAAAAAATAAAAATAAAATAATAATTTTACCACAAAGATTGTAATGTTGCATTGTTCCTCAGTAGTTGGTAATACTAAATTTAACTAAAATAGAATTAACTTATGTTTTGTTTACATATAACATTTTAAACGATCTATAAAAAAACTTACAATTCATAAGAACATTATCACGAAATACATTCAATGACACAAAAAAAAAGTGAAAATATAAAACCTTTCCACGTCTATCTATCTCTGGACAAGCTGAGTGGGCGTTCTCTTTGTTCTCTGGCTCGCAAATCGGAACTCCGTCTATCCCCCCAAACCTGTAGTACCCTAAAAGAATTTTGTGCCTCATCATTTTATTGTAAAGGATCTTTTTTTTAAAAATGGTATACTTCGTTTTTGAATTAATTCATTTTCCAATATGTTTTCATTTCTTAAATTGGGGGTTTAAAAAAATGTCAACCTTAAATATATATTTACAAAAGTTTAAACAAATAAAAAAAAATCATGTAAAAATCCACGTCCAAACAGCGATCAAACGGCCAGGTTTCCGGGCTTGTTTTAACTTGGCGCTCTCCCCTTAACCTCGGGGGACGTGAGCCGAAGTTTTTGGCGCCTGGCTCACAAAACCCTGTAAACACCAAAAAAAGCGAAAAAACAAAAAATTAATATAAAAAAGCAAAATTCATTGCACTTACTATCCACGCTATGGAATTTGCGTATTAATTAAATGCTTTCTTATCACGAGGGGACGGGCACGTGTTTACTCGAACAAGTGGTATGGAAAATGACCCATTATCGACAGTGTAAACCGTGAGGGACACCTACCGCATGCGTATTACAATAAAGGGGGGGGGAAGAAAATTACTTTTAAACAAAAAAAACATAAAAAAAGACTATAAAAAACACCTTTAATCGTATAAATATTTCGCAATTTTTAGGAGTATTTTACAATCGGGTTAAAAATGACTTCATTACTTATAAACCCCATAAAAAGTATCAGCTAAATTTAACAAAATGGGAATAGTTATATAATCCCTTTACATTTATTCGTTTTTTCTTACTAAAAATTTTCTCTTAAACCTGCTTGTTTATTTATAAGAAATATTGGGGGCTTCAGCGCATGGTGATGTGAAGCGATGGTGTGGTAGCCTAGATTGTTAAGTCCGCATGCCTTCTCGCTTGCGCTTCCCCCCTGGCTGCTCATGCGAAAAGGGAGCAGCTTTCATAAGTCCCCCTGCCGGCACAGCCTCTCCCTCAAAAGATTTCTGCATGCCTCCTCGGGCCACCCGGGGGTAAGGGGACCTTGGGGTCCCGGCTAACTGTGGGGGATCTAAAGGCAGTAGGAGGCCCCGAGGTACAGTTAGGGCCCCCGGCGTGGGGACAGCTCTGCTTCTCCCAACTCCCCCCCCTAGCCACCTGGGGTAATGGGGCGGCTCGGGGGGGGGGGCCTTTGGGCCATCCCCTCCCCCCAAATGCCCCTGGAAACGCTATTAAAGGGAAAATCTGGGGGGGGGGGTTTTTGTCCCCCCCCAACAAAAGGGCGGGCTGTGGGTCCCGCTGGGGGGGCAAATATCGGGTCGGATTGGAACAAAAGTTCTCATTTCCCTGCGCCCCGGCGGCCCAACCCACCTAATTGTGGAGGAAAGCCCTTGGGAACCCCACAGGGGGATAGGCGGTCCCCACCTGCCGACCCCCTTTTTTTGGGGGCTGTGTCGGGGGGGGCGGCGAGGTGGCGTGACCGGAGACCACCCGAGGCTTAATCTAAAGCTGCTTTCCGGGTAGGCGCTTGGAACCCCGGTCTAGCGGGGGGGTGACGGTTACCTCTTTATCGGGGGAATTGAAGCGACTGGGATTTGGGGTGGCTGCCCTCTCAGAGGTGGAAGACCTGGTGCGCACGATCAGTGGGGGGGTTTACACCTACTACTGTCGGGCCCGCAGCGTGGTCCCACCTCCAGGGTTACCATAGCCATCTCCATCGACTTCAGCCACGTATGGGGTGACCCGTTGAGGGCGTATCTTGCATTGGATAAAGCATTTTTTGGCTTTTTGTCTCTTATTGCTGATACCTCCTACCGATGTATAAAATCGTGTGAAAGGCTTATACGCCAATCTCGCATCTGGGGCAATAATCCCCCCGGAGACTTTCGCATGTTCTGGGCGACTTCAATGGGGTATCCGGCTGTGACCGAGCGGGTTACGAGATGTCTGTCGGCCCCCTGGCTCGGGAGCTGACCAGCTCAGAATAGCCTCCTTCTCCGGACTTTGCTAGGTCCCAAAAAATGGGGTCCGGGTTTCCCTGGTACCAGCGCCCCAAACCCCATTCTGCTTGGTACAGCGATACGGGTACTGGGGCCGGGAGAGCCCACATTCTTGTTAGCACTGAGGAGGATCCCCCAGAACTGCAGGTTTCCCGGGAGTGCCGAGTTCTGTGGCACCGACTGGGCTGCTTGTGGCTACCCTGCGGGTCCACTTAAAAACTTCCCGCCCTCCAGTGGCCCCCCAAAGGGTGTTCCTTGACAACAAAGGGGGGTGGAGTGTGCCCGGGGTTCCCCCAGGGCTCCGACCGTTCCGAAACCACAACCTAGGGACCCAGTTGCCTGTGGGAGTTCTTCAAGCGCTAACCTCGAAGCAGCTCAGGAGTCCTTTGGGCGTACCCCCAAAGGAAAGCAAATACCATCTCCCTGGGACTTTACGGGCCACTGAATGTTCGCAAGGCTCGGCTGAAGGGAATCAAGTCTTGCGTCGTTCCATGGGGGCGTGGGGCTCGGCACTGCTGAGAATGGAAAAGGAACAGTCCATCGGGATTCTTGCTGAGGAGGTCGAAGGCCATTTCTTGGTAAATGCCCTTCGCCCTGCCTACCAACCCGGAAACTGAACCTAAGCCCCCCTCACAGATGCTGCGTCCATCACGGGATGGGCGGATCATCTCAGATCATGTTGGGTTCGTAACGTTGGGGTGAGTTTTTGAAAGTTGTACCAGGTGGACCCCCCAACATTAGCTTGGATTCAACGTGTCCAGTGCCTGTCCGGACCCACCCATCAGCGGGAATCCTCCCCTTTAAGGGGAGGATGGGATTTCCCAAACTGAAATGGAAGCTGCGGCATATGTGATACCCCGCTGAACTGCTAAGGGTGGGGTGAACCTATGGGTCGGGGGCCCGCATCGTCCTGACTGCCATTTGGCATCGGGACCTTCCCCCTACCTCTGAGGGCGTGGGCATCCCTCCTGAAGGGGAAGGGATCGTTGGGGCTGACCAAAAAACCATGGCTTACACGCTCAGCATACCAGGGAAGTTCTCGCCCACATTCTTCTGAACGGATCCGCAAACCCCCTACTGAGGGATCAAGACCGGAGCATCTGGATTTCTCCGGGAAGTCCACATAGACCCTTATCTACACTTTTTGTAAATTTTGGAACCCTTGTATTTGGGCGGGTTGCTCGCAGCCACTCGCCTCAGAAGGCTTTGATCAGTGCATCGGAATCGCTATGGGAGCCTGAGGCTTAGGGGAATTCCAACACAGATTTTGGCCTGATAGCAAGCCTCTATCTGGGAGTAAAGTGCTGTAAATGTGGTGGGGGGTATGTCGAACTTTTCCCCGTTAAATTTGGGTAGGGGGCTGTGTCCTTACACCAACACTTTTCAACACTTTATAGACTGGGTAATGGGCAGGATACTACCAAGTCAGGCGGACAAAATAGGGAATTTAAGGTCTCAGACCTTACTTTGCCGATGATTTGGGCCTCCTATCTAGTCCCGGGCACTTGTGGCGGCTCTTGATGCTTTCAAAGAGGGAAACCCCCACCTAGGGGCTCCTGGGCCAAGACCAGATTCAGACTTTGGGGGGCCTGTTAGGGGAAACCCCTTTTTCGTCCATCTTCGGCGAGGACGTTTAAATTACGAAAGTTTTACATACCTTGGTAGCGTAGTTCAATCTCTGGGGTTTCAGACCAGGAGTTAGTAGACGGGAATTAAGCTTTGGGATTCGGTACCTATGCAGAAGGACCAACTGCGTGTCTTAAAGGCCCTTTATACTTCCCTTTTGCTCTATGAAGCGAAAATGACCTACCCGTGCCCTTTGGGGTCTCGCCTTTATGCCTTTTGTAAAAGTCCCTTCGCCGGTCGGGGGACATTGGCAGGGCCACGTGCCCCAAACCCAGGTTACTCGTGAGACTGGCATGGAACCCCGTTACTATCAAAAAAAAATCTTGCCCCGTTTTCCCCCCTAAAAAAGTATAAAAAATTCTTATAAATTTTACCTTTGATTCGATAAATTGTATTTTAAAAAAAAGGAAACCATCACAATTTGTGTTCATTATATTTCAATAAAAGTTCACAAGGATCGTGCAGAACCCTACATAAACATTTTTTTAATAACCATATATAAAGTAACACGCCCTTTTCTTTAAACACAAAACAAGAAACACTTTAAAAAAATTAGTATCTAAACCATATATAATACTTTTAAAAGGAATTTTGGTTTCCTCAATGTGAAATATATATCACAATATCTGTGTTTCAATTAGTAATCAAATAGATCTCAATGGTTAAAATGAATAAAAAACGACGATCTCTGTACCGATATGGTAATTGAGTGGATTGTGAATTCTCCCAAAAACATTCGTACCTCTGTTTTTCAGGTTAAAATAAAAAAGTATGGGTGTATTCATTGTCTGCTACAAATTTCAGGCACTTAGGGAATTTAAAAGGCCCGTGGCCATAGAAAAAATCCAGTTGTCTAATTAGGACACTACTTAACATACAGCTCAATTTTTTCCGGGATACATAAATCAAAAAATTCAGTAAAAGTGGACGTAACAAATAAAAGAAACAGAGTGTTCAGAGTAATCATTTTTCTTTTTTCCTTTTTTTAAGTGTCCACAAAGTTTTCTTGTGATTAAAATCATAGCATGCTCTGCTGCATGTTAATGGTTTTCTATTGACTTTATTGAATAAAAAAAAAACAAAATTCGATGATTTTTTTGTTGCGACCATAAGGGAAATCAAACCATGCATGAAATATTAAGGGGTTTTGGGAACTATAAAAATGCCCTTTTGTAAGTATAGGGCCCCTCTGTAGCACCCCGAAGCCCCTAAAACTTCGATACCTTTGATTCATCCTCAGGGGGGTTTGCCTTTATGCGAAAAGCATAAGCGGGGTTTTTTTTTTTTTCAG
>NW_023642057.1:5000-10107 GCF_015228065.2 Penaeus monodon
TGCCTTTTTTACTTTTCCGTGAATTTAAAAGAGTATCTAGTTTGTTGTGTGTGTGTGTGTGTGTGTGGTGTGTTGTGTGTGTGTGTGTTGTGTGTGTGTGTGTGTGTGTGTGTGTGTGTGTGTGTTGTGGGGGGGGAGAGAGAAGAGAGAGAGAAAGAAAAAAAAGGGAGAGAGAGAGGAGAGAGAGAGAGAGGGGAAAGGAGAGGAGAGAAGAAAAGGAGAGGGGAGGAGAAGAGAGAAAAATCACTACATATTCATCACCACCGGGATATAAAATCCCAATCAAAACGAATTTTTGAATCCTTTCCCTATCACCCACCCCTCTATCCCCCGAAAACGCAAAAAAAACCCGTTTCGATATCCCTTCCCTAACATTAAATCACAAATCAAAATGCACTGACCCATAATTAGCATAACGGGACCCTTCATTTAATTCGACCTACAAACGGTGCTTAATGACGTCACCAGCGCGCTTACGGGTTTTAAAATGCGATGTAGGATGGGGCTTGCATTAAAATTTTCGGGTGCTCGCCTTCACATTACGGCTTCATTAAAAACCAGCGATGGGGTGATTTTAATTCCGATCTGTCTTGATGTCAGAGAGCTGAGCGATGCTTTGTTTTTTTATCCTTTTTTGCTTAAAACCTATTTAAAATGGATCTGTTGTAATTGGTGTTTTTTTTCCCCATAAGTGTGTTATTTGGGTTTTTCTTTACTATGTTTTGTTATTTTTTTTGTACAGATTGCGTCGTCTCATTCCCATTGTCATCTCTTATCACTATCATTTTTGTTTTTTTATCATTTTCGTTAGTAGCAATATTTTTTTATTATTGGTGTTAATATTATTACTGTTATTGCTTTACTATCATCATCCTCATCATCATCATCTCACCTCACCCCACCATCCCATCCCCATCACCATCACCATCAACCCCATCATCATCATCATCATCATCACCACCACATCACCATCATCGTCATATCATCACCACCCCACATCCATCATATCACATCATCACATCATCTTTATCATCAATCATCCTCATCTCATCCTCCATCTCATCATCACCACCATCACCATCACCATCATCATTCCCTATCATCACACACACACCACCATCACCTCTCTCTCATCACCACCCCCCACCACATTACCATCTTCATCATCATCATCATCATCAACACCCCTCATATCATCATCATAATCATCATCCTCATCCTCATCATCATCATTCATCTCAACATCACATCATCATTCATCACCACCCACCATCACCTCTCGCATCATCCATAACCATAATCTCACATCATCATCATCATCATCATCATCATCATCACCCGACCCCCCACCACCTCACCCTCATCTTCCCTCCTCATCCCCTCATCACCATCATCTCTCTCATCTCATCAAATCATAAAAATTTATCATCATCTCACATCATCACATCATCACCACCACCATCACCATCATTTCATCTCATCATATCATCCATCTCATCACCCCCACCCCACCATCACCATCAGTCATCATCATCATCCAAAATCACATCTCACATCATCATCATCATCATCATCATCACCACCCCTCATCATCATCATCATCATCATCATCATCATCATTTATCACCACCCCCCACCACACCACATCGCATCATCATCATCATCAATCACCACTCATCACCATCATCATCATCATCATCATCATATCATCATCACCACCACCCCCACCATCATGTACATATCATCTCATCATATATCATCATCATCATCTCATCACCACCACCCCCCACCACCCCACCACACCCTCATATCATCCCACCACCTCACCATCATCGCATCTCACCACCACCACCACCACCCCCCCCACCCCCCCCACCATCCCATCACCCCCAAACCCTCACATCATCATCTCATCAATCTAATCACATCTCATCACCCCCTCACCATCATCGTCATCATCATCACCACCACCACCACCACCACACCCCTCATCTCCCTCACATCATATCATCATCTCCTCATCATCATCAAACATCTCACCCTCACCTCACCATCCATCATCATCATCATCATCACACCAAACCCCCCACCATTTACCCTAGCATCATCTCCCCCACCACCCCCCACCTCACCCTCCGCATCATCATCACCCCCCACCACCTCACCCTCATCATATCTCATCATCACATCATCATCATCTCATATCATCTCATTTATCATCACCATCACCATCATCATTACCATAAAACCTCACCCTTATTAATTTTTATCACTATCATTTTCATTATTATTATATCACCACATCAATGTCATCACTATTTTTATAATTGTTTTTTGTAATTTTAAATTTTTATAATTTTTCTTAGGATGTCATTAATATTATTACGATTTTTATCTGTTATGAAAAATTTATAATCATCATTTCATCATTATCAAAATCTTGTTATCATTGTCGTTATTTGTTTATCATCCTCAACTCATTTTATTATCATCATTGCTTTTTTTTTTATCTTTTTTATTATTATTTTGTTTGGGCTGAGCCAGCATTCGGGGGCAGGCATTTTACGACTGCCGGCGGCGGGAATTTGAACCCGGGACCCGGGCCGGGGTAACAGTGCTCTACCCTGGGCCATTTTTTTTTATTTTTTTTTTTTTACATCAGTGTGTTGTGGGGGTCGCAAAAAAAAATCACTCATTAAAAAACTTTTTATGGTGTGCCTTGGGCCTTTAAAATTTCCCCGCAGCTCACTCTGGCCCATGACCTCCCGTGTCCTCGTCGGGGGAGAGGGGCCGCGAGAGCAGTTCCTCTCCCCCCCACATGGGCGAAAAATTTCCAAAGGGCGATCCGCTTGGTCTTAGCATATCATTTTAGCACTAACCGTGGGTTGATTCTCTTTCGTTCTCCTTATTCGTGAAATAACGAATATTGTTCTGTTAATGAAAATAAATTCGTGTAATGTGGGGGGAAGGGGGGGGGGGAAGAAAAAGGTGCCACAGGTTTTTGGTTTTGTTTAAGGTGCCATCACTGAGAGAATTTGGAAAAATCCTGGTACATGCTAAAATTCGAGCCCCCATTATACACGCGATAATGATTTCATTGGAAAAGCCTTTTTTAAAAAGAAGTTGTGGATTGCTTTGAATATTTTGTTGTAGGTGACGAGGAAAGCTGTTTTTGTAGGATTTTCACAAATCATTTCTACTTCAATTTTTTTTCAAGTGAATTTTTGACCTCAAAGTTCCTTTCAAAACACACATACAACCCACACACACACACACACACACACACACACACACACCACACAACACCACACACAACACACACACACACACACAAACCAAAACCACAACCAAACCCAAAAATTTGTGTTTTGGGGTGTGTGTGGGGGTGGGGTGGAATATACATAACACACATATCTATATCTACTTTCTATCTATCTACTATTTATATGTCTATCTATCTATCTATCTATATTTTATATATTTTTTTAATCTATATAAAAATTTATAATCTATATCTAATTTTATTTTATAAATTTTTAATATTAAAATATATTATAAATATATATATTATTATATATAAATAATTATATAAAATATTTTGGAAAACTTGACAATATGCAACAAAAAGCACATTTCCAATGTTTAATTTTCATTTTCTGATTTCCATTATGCTTAGATATATTTCCAACTTTTCTTTATTCATTGCATTATGCTTTTCAAAAACTATTTCGCCTACATCTTCAAGATAAATTTTTTAATACTCCCTAATATTTACAATAAGCAGAATAGTATTATCCAAAAAAAAAAAATTCAAAATATTTTTCAATATATATTCTCAACAGTTGCAAAATTGTTTTTCATTTACTCTCTTTTGCAAAATTGGTGCCTCATTTCCTCGCCCGGGCTTAAGAAAATGCGCCGTGAAATCTGGGTTCCAGATTGAAGGGGAAAAAGGGAAGAGAGGTGTGTGACTGAGGGCCGGCTCTTCACTCACTCACAAATATTATATATACAATTTTATTATAATATATATATATATTATATATATTATAAATATATATAAAATATATATATATAAAATTATATATTTATATTAAAATATATATATAACATATTTATTATATTATGTGTATATATATATTTTTATAATATCCCCAAAACACACACACACACCCCCACACACACACACAAACCCACCAACACACACACACACACACACATACCCCCCCAACACTATTAATATTATTTTTTAATATAATTATATTTTTAAAATTTTAACACACAAAATAATATAATATATGTATTGTGTGTGTGTGTGTGTGGTGTGTGTGTGGTGTGTGTTTTGCTTTTTTGTGTGTGTATGTGAAATTTTATGTTATGTATGCACTTCCCATATGCCAAAACCCGCGATAAAAACCCACAAACAAATTCAAAATTCCCGCCCCAAAATTTAGCCCCGACTGGGGTCCCGAGAATGCCATCTAATAAACCCCCGTTTTAGGCTAAAACATTGAATTACAGCAAAACACGACAAATGACACGTGACGAATTCTTTCATAAAAAAATCGGCTGCAAAAAAGTGAATTTTTCGTGAAGTGAAATTGATTTTTTTTTTTTTTGTTATTTTTTTTTGATTATTGGATTACTGTTTCGTTATTTGGTGTGTATTGGGGAATATGATCTGTGTTTTTGGGAAATATTTGCTTAGTCTAATAACCTCCTTTCAAACAACATAAAATTTTTTTTTTCTTTATTAAAATTTGATAATTTTAAAAATATAAGTTTAAATGTTTGTGTGTGTGTGTGGTTGTGTGTGTTGTTGGGTGTGGGTGTGTGTGTGTGTGTGGTGGTGTGTGTGTGGGTGTGTGGTTTTTGTGTTTTGGGTGTGTGGTGTGTATTGTGTGTATGGTGATGTTTTTATGTATTACGCCGTATGCAGTAAAACCCTGCAGTATGTAAGTAATTATTATATTTAAATAAAGACGATAAAATTTAATTTCCCCGGGTAATAAAAAAAACCCCCAATTTTCCCTTTGGCCCAAAAGGGGTAAACGTTAAAAACCCATAAAAAACCCCGAAACCCCTCCCAAAACTCAACAAAACCTTT
>NW_023642059.1:0-10107 GCF_015228065.2 Penaeus monodon
CGAACTAGGGGAAAAAAAAAAAAAGCAAAACAAAAAATCCCACCCAAGTATCTCAAAATGAGCAAATTGTCTACCTTCACTACCCACGCATTGTCCTTATGCATGGAAATGTGTGTACATGTTGGGACAGGTTATGCACTAGACACATATGAATCGACTTGTCTCTCGGTGTGTAATAATGTAAAAATCCCGGCGCGTGTAAAGTGGGATATTTTTTTTCCTTCATCCTGTCTATTTTGCAATGAAAAACGAATTAAAAAAATTATTTTCCTTTCTTTGGATCTTCAACATTTCAAAAAACAGGAAAAAAGGACCAGATGACTTGAAGGCATTCCCATGCTAGAAAATGATTACTCGTAAACACCATGTTAAAGGAGGTTTCATGAATCTATCTCCCAATTATCTGTATCTATTCTTCAACTTAAAAATCCCAGAATTTGCTTACATTGCTTTGTGTTACGTCCACGAAACCACCCGAGCCCACCTGCGCAAAAGAGAGTCCAAAGCACCAGCAGGAGTCTAATCGCCATCGCCGGTGAGCAGAATCTTTTCTCCTGATTGTGCGGGCGATTGGCCACAGGGACCAACAGCATCTGAAAAAATGAAAAATCGGAAATCCTATCTTACTGTTCCCGCTTTTTTCGTTTTTGCACAGGATTGTTCAATCTGCTCAAAGGACCGAAAAAATGGGGTGACCATCATAGGTGGCATATAATAACATATTCATACATTACAACAAAAAAACCAAACCATTATAATATATGTGTGAAAACACAAGCCAAAAAACAATAGTAAATGTGTACAACAAAGATAAAAATGGAAAAACAGTGCCACAATATGAAAACTGAAACACGAAAACGTTAAAAGTTTCAGGAGTTTTCAGGACGAAGGTAAACATCCCAAAAATGAAATTTTTTTTTTGTTTTTCGTCTCATAAGGAAATTCCAAACGAGGTACAAAACGTTTACGTTTTTTCATTTTTTGATTTTCCTATTGCGTCAAGGTTTTTCCCTCGTCTTCGTTTATTTTATTATTACGATTTATGTTTTCACATAACACCACACACATAACACCCACACACCCAATCACACTCACACACTAAAACACACCCACACACACACACACACACACACACATAATATATATATATTTTATTATAATATATATATATATATAAATATATATATATATATATTTTAAATTAATATATGTGTATATACATATATGTGATATATCTACACACCTATGTTATATAATGCATATATATTGTAACACAATATTTTAGTCCACGAGCTTTTTTTTTAACCATATACTTTTCGTGTTTTTAATGTTTCTGATGTATGTTGGTTTAAACAAGAAAACATTTGTAAATTAATGTCTGTCTCTGAGAAAAATAAAAACCGGCAGAGGACCAAAATACTCACAGGAGCGAGCGATGAACCAAACTGTTTGCCTCAAGCTGGAGCCTGGTCGCCACTGAATCGCCCACGGGCCCCACTTAGTGGGTTGTGGTGGTGCCCAGTGGTCCGCCCTCGGGCTTGCACACACGACTGGTGGCCTCCGCGGGTTGACTGTACCCGCCAAAACGACATCGTATCTTCGAAAGTCAACCAAAAACACCAGTTGATGGGCTTTTTATCCTCCCCGCTGTAATGTTTTTTCGCGTCCAGAGCTATTTTTTCTGTTCTCGATTTTCTACTCTTTGTCTTTATTTTGTACCCCAATTTTTCTTTATTTTCACATTTGGGCCTACATAAAATATGCTTCATATAAATAGATTGTAAGACTAAGGTTGTAAACAAATTTTTTGGAAGCACCTTCCATTTCAAAAAAGTTTTTCAAGACCCATGCCCCGTCGCCTAAAATCAGCATGGAAAAAAAAAATTAATAAAATTCATGGGTGTTGTTTGTAGTATATATTTCCTTTGTGGTGTTGGTGTCTGTTTTTTTTTTTTCCATATAAAAATTACTGCATACATAGATATATGTAAACTGCGCATAAAATACCCAAGTTTGATGATCCAATAAAACCAGTCACAGGATTTTGCTTTTATCTTTATATATTTACGAGATTACAACACGCAATCTTTATTAAATCCTCTTACATTTAAAAACTGTGCCGTTAGAAATGATTTTTTAGGATAAAACTGAATATATCATTGGTCCTCAGCGTGGGGCGTTAATGCCACTGGGGGGGCGTTGGTTTTTTTGTTTTTCAAAAGGGATGATTGTGTTATTTAGATAACATCATCAGCAATTAGTTTGTTAATCAATCACTTAATTTCGCCCACCTATTTTTTTCTGTACTCGTGTTTTGGCAAAGTAGCGAGCTGCAGGCTAATGCCATAATTCCCATAAAGCATTCCTCAAACTTGGGGAAAACACGGTAAAGCTAAGGAAGGGAGGTGAGCCCATTAAGAACGCCCTGTTTAATTTCTGAATCTGATTTTAAAAATATTTTTTTTTATAAGGTAGAATGAAAATGCCTCGTTTTAAGATGAAAATAATATTCTAAATGAAAAAATATTCTGTTTTTCATCGTATATTTTTAATTTTAATCAAAACCTAGCACCCAGGGAAAAACTTTAAAAGCTTTAGCTGTTATTGTGGTATTTAGGCTTAAGAAAACTTCGATAAGAACTTTAAAAAAGATTGCCTACTGAAGGACCATAGAAAAGTTTACCATATGTCCCTAAAAAAATTACACGTTGAATTACTTTCATTATATAGGGACTACAGGGGGATCCATAGATTATTTGCTAGGTCTTCATAAGGGCTTGCACTGAGCTGAAAAAAAGGTTTGAGAAAACACTGGAAAATTATAAAATTCATGTTTTCAAGTAAGTCTGAGCAAACAGCGGAATGCAGAGTTTCAGTTTTTATCGGGCTGTTAAAATAAGTTTCTAATCCTTTATACGTCTGTGGATTGTTTGAGAATGTCTTTAAAGCATCATTGGTAATACATTTCAAAAAAACACATTTCAGAGAAACCCATTATCATAGTCCCAACTGAAACCACTTAAATAGAAAAATGCGATTTACAAAGCGTGTCAGTTGTTCCATATATATATAATATAAAATATATATATATATATTATATAATATAATATATATATTATATATATAATATATATATATATATAATTTATATAATATATATGGCGTATGTGTGTTGTAATGTAATTTATAAAATAATTATATATACTATTTTAATTTGCATAATAACGTTGGTGTTGTTGTGTTTGATTTGGGAAAGGGTAATCCAAAAAAAAAACAGATTAGGAGAGGGCCCTTATTCCCAGTAGTAGAAAAAATAGACTGTGGGGGTAATAAATTATAACATATATATATGTACACATAATATTATTATATTATATATAAAATATATATTATATTATATATATAAAAATGGCGCATGTAATGTGCACACATATATACATATATATGAAATGTGTATATTTTTTTTTTTACAAATATGTTGGATTAATATATTAACGCATGTGTTGTTATTGATATAATTATATTACTGTAATATGGGATATATAATATATAATATAATATATATTATATTATAATATATATATATATATATATATATATATATATATTGTATATAAAAATATATGTGTGTATGTATGTATAGTCTGTGTGTATATATATGTATAGATGTGCATATAAGGGATACATGTATGTGTTTTTTGTGTATAAATGCGTTATATATTAATATTTTGCAGATATAAAATGTGTTGTATGTGTGCACATGCAACACCACACACACACATTTTTTTTATATTTTGCATGGTGTTTGCACACATATATATTGGCATTTTTTTACATATGTATTGAATAATATAAAATATACCTATACAAAAAAAAAATCTTTATGTAATGTAAGACGGATGTGAATGTTTGAATAAAGTAATTGTGCAAAAAGAGGAACAGAGACACAATCGAGGACAGAAAATAGCTCTGACGCGAAAACATTACAGCAGGAGATAAAAAAGCCCATCACTGGTGGGTTTGACGTTTTTCGAAAGATACGATGTCGTTTTGCGGGTACAGTCAACCCGCGAGGCCACCCAGTTCCGTGGTTGCAAAGCCCGAGGCCCGGACACTGGGCACCACAAAACCTACAAAGTGGGGCCCGTTTGCAAATCAGTGGGCGACCAGGCTTCCAGCTGAGGGCAAAAACAGTTGGTTTTCATCGCTCGCTTCCTGGGAGTTACTGCCCTCTTGCCTGCACAAACCTCAGTTGGCAGCTGGTGGAAAATTCGGGTTGTTTTAGCTGTCATGTTTCAGTAGGAAAAAGACCTTTGTATACAACTGAATACATCTGAATACACACATAGCTATATGTTGGCACATACATATATCTGGATGTGTTAATGTGCAATGAGTTTTTCTTATGCATATATTATATATAATATTTATATATATTATATATTAATATATATAATATATATATATATTATATATATATGATATATATGAATATGTAAAATCTACGGTACAATATGGTTTGCAACATTTTTACAGTATATAACATTACATATATATGTGTGTTTTATAGGTGTGGTGTGTGGTGTATGTGCATTATATATTATAAGATTAATAATTTTTGTTTAGCATGTAATTTTTTTTTTTTTCTGTAATATTTAAGCCCAACAACAACAGCCGAAGGCAATATGAAAGCACAGTAAAAAGTTGGGACAAACCAGTCCAAGCTTTCGTGTCCCAATTTTTCAAATAAATTTCAGGAATTTTTTGGCGTCCTTTGGCAAAAAAATCCCCCGTGGAAGATGGTTCGCTCACTGCTGATGGTCGTTTTTGGGTCCTTGGTGGCTGCTTGGGGTTTTGTAGCGGAGGTGGGTCACAGGCTTCCTGTTTGACTGTAAAAAAAACAATAACAGTATTTATGAAATGTGTTACTATGATAGTTTGTATAATAAGATCATATAGATAAAAAAATAGAAATTTTTAATTGTAATCAAAAATGTCTGAATGGGGCCTCACATGTGAAAGTCACAATTACACAGGTACATATAAATGCATGCTCAAGTAACACAGCACATAAAAAATTTAACAAAAAGTAGCCCCAGAATGATTTGTTTCCACTTTCGAAATTCAATCTTTTATCAAATTATATCATATTGTTTCACTTGAAATATCTGTCTTAATTGTCACCTCGTCGTTTTTGACCATGAAAAAATGAATAGGCAGCACAATTTAGCATTATTGTAAATCATCAATATCAATAATGATGTTTAAAGCCGTTTGTCATTAATCATTATTTTTCCTTTACTTCAGTTTTACAGCTGCTCTGGTTCATACATTGAGTGTGCTACAAACGAGAAGTGTGCGTCAATAGGAAAAAAATATTTTGTGATGGGAGACGGGAACTGCCTTGACAACTCAGACGAAAGGACATCTGCCAAACGTAAAAAGTAAACTGTAAATTTTTGGTACATATATGCCAATAGTTTTGATACGATTTCGTTGCCTAGAAAACGGAAAAAATTCGGGAAAGACTGGTAAATATACTTTCATGCGAGTAATTTTGTGTGTGTGTATGCGCATGTGTATGTTGTGTGTACACACAAGTCTTCGGAAGACTGGTAAAAACATTTTTTTTCATTTTTTTACTTTAAGTGGGTAACTCTGAAAAAATGCTATTCTTTTAGGGAAGAAAGCTAGGAGTAATTTTTCCTTCTACCACAAACGACCACTACTACAACAACCCACCACAACTAACCATGAGTATGGAAAAATAAGAAACTGGTAAAACGTTTGTATATCAGCGGGAATTATGGAATCGAAAAAAAAAAGTTTAAAAATGTTTTTTTCCAAACAAAAAAAAATTTTCATAAAAAAAACTTGCATAAAAAAAAAAATAAAGGGAAAAAATTTTTTACCATTTTTTTGGCCTTTTTATTAAAAATATTTCCCCCTTTTTATATACATAAAGTTTAAAAAGTTTTTTTCTGGGGAAAAATTTTTTACCCTTTTGTCCCCATGTAAAAAATTTTAGACGAAGGGGATACTAAACCAAAAAACATTCTGTGCCAAAAAAGGTGGGGGGAAAAAAAATTTCCCCCCAATTCTCATTAACCCCCCTTCTGCATTTTTTTTTTTTCAATGAACAAAATATATGGGGGGGGGTTTGACATTTTATTAAAGCATAAGTTTTTTTTTTTTTAAAAAGGGATGTTTAAAACATTTTTTTTTACCACATGAAAAAAAAAATATGTTTTTTTTTCCCCTTTTTTTGGTTTCCATTATAATTTTTCCTTTTTGGTAAAAACCCATGGATTTTATTAAATAATTATGTATTAATGTCCAGGGAAATTATTTTTCCGTTAATTTTCCATTCCTTTTTATGAATTCCCCAGAAGATGAAAAAGTTGGTGGCCCCCATTTTTAAAAGTCGAAAAAAATTATTTAAGGGGGGGTTTTTAATGCCTATCAACTTATCATTTCTAAGGGGGTTAAAGGAAAAGTTTAAAAAAAACCATAACACTTGAAAAAATTTGGGGAAAAGTTTTCCTTGCTTAGAATAATTTTCCCCTCCTCCTTTCAAAACGAACCGCCCCGCCCCCCCACCCTTCCCCCCAAACCCCCCAACAACCCTGGGGAGGGCAAGGGGGCCCTGGGTCAGAAGTTTCGGCTCCGGACCTTCAAAAAGAACACAAATCCCACCACCAAGATGCCCCAAGCTCTACACCAGCGTTCGGGGAAACAAAAGGTGCCCCTCTTTTCTTTTCTCTACTTCGTTCAAGGTTAAATTCATTGGTTTTTTGGGACGGTTTAAAAGTCTAGGGGGTAATGAACGCCAAAAAAGGGGGGAAAAAAATTTAGTTTCCCCCTGGAATTTTTAATTTCTATTTTTGGGGGAAATTCCCCCTTTTTGTGTACTAATACCCAAAAAACAAAGGGTATGGTACGTTATGTGGGTGTATGAGTTTGGGGGGGGGGCCCCCAGGAAATTTCCAAACCCGGAAGCCCCAAAAGGAAACGCCCAGCCAGAAAAGTTTTTAGTAAACCATTGAGGGAAAAACCTTTTTTGTGTTTTGGGGACAAAATTTATTTTACGTTTTTTTTTTGTAATTGCTTTTTGGTTTTTTTTTTTTTTGTCCCCGTGTTTGTTTTTTTTTTTCTTATGGATTGTTTTACGTTCCCCCCCCTTTTAAAAGGAAATTAAAAAGAAATTTCAATTCCATTATTATGAAAATTTAATGCATCAGCCCCATAAAATTAAAAACCACGGAAAAACTGGCACAATGTGAGGAATATTTAAACTGACCAGCTTTGGAGTCTCTATATACTAAATTACTGGGGAGGTGGTTCCCCCAACGAAAAGTTCCACGAATCATTATCTCGTCCCCCTCCCCCCTTCCCCTTCATCACCCTTTCTTTTAGGTTCGGTTTTTTGGGGGGAAAGGCAAGGGCCCTGTGTTCCTCGGGCCATCGGGGGGGGGAAAAATGGTTCTCTATTTCCCTCCCCCTCCGACGGGGGAGTTTCCCCTGCCTCTCCCTGAAAGTACCCCGCCGGGAAGAAAACGTGGAGTACCTCGGTGTTTTTTTTTCGTCCCCCACGAAATTTCCCCTGGGAATGCCCGAAGTGTTATAAGTTTTTGTTTTAAACAATTTCGGGCAATTTGCATTATTTCCAACCCCCTTTTCCCTAAGTTAAAACTCATTACACAATCCCTGGGACATGGGGAATTTGAATTTTCTTAAAATCAATTTTTCCACCGAGTGCCCACGGGGCAGTGGTGGGGTTAAAAAACTTCGCTATTCAATACTCTTAGTGTGAGTAGATAGGTCATGTCCCTATGGAAGCCTAGTGGGAGATTCCCTTTTTTAGTGGGGTCCGTGTGTGACATGGTTGTTGTGGTTTTAGTTAAAACTAGGGCCTCCAGTTTTTCCATACCCGGAGTGAACGTGGGGAGTTTTTTCGAGTCCTGGTCCAGGGAGGGTTGTTTACCTATAAATTATAATTTTACTTGTGTAATAATATTTTTGTACATACACCACAATAACAAAACACAACATATATTTATGAGGTTGGGCGGAAGGTGTATTGTAAGTGTGTGTGGTATATGTTATTCTGCGGTGTGGGGGTTTTGGACTAAAAAACCAGTATATAATATGTTATGCATGTATGTTTGTGTACGTAAAATTCAGACATAACTGTATGTGTCTATGACAATAAAGGTGACCCAAACATGGGAAACCCTGCCCATTTATAAAGAAAAAGAAATTCCTTACGACTACAAACAGAGATGACGGAACGGACTTTCCTGGGTGGGGGAGGCCGGTACACGAAAGGACACCGAGGCGGTGGGGACGTTGGCTGGACGACGCCCCCGATGGAACCTCGGCTCGCCCCCTACTGGGGCCGTCAGGTGAGGCCAGAGTTAACGGGTTCCATCTGAACCCTCAGCTTTTTCCTAGCGGTCCCCCCTTTTTTTTAACGTTTAACTGGGTCTTTATTGTTTTTTTTTTTTTTCCCTCTATGTTATAAAAGTTATTTTTTTTCTAGCGATTAATTTTTATTTTCGGAAAAAAAAATCCGTCAGTAAATAATTGGCCTAACGCGCTACCAAAGGGCATATTTTTTTAAAAAAAATCAGCGAGTTTAAAAAGTTGCAACTCATTTGAATCAGTGAAAAAAGGACGGGGCTGGAATTAATTCCCACCCTTATTGTGTTGCAACACTGTAGAGGAACCGTTCCTTTTCCCCCGCCAGACACACCCCAACAAGCTTGCAGCAGCCGCCAACAGGAAGTCAGCGCAAGACGGCAAGTCTGAGGACAAATCGCCCTACTGGACCAACACTTTCGGCCTGCTAACCACTACGAGGCAGGGGGCCCCGCGGGGCGCGCCTCCCCCACGAAGCTCTTGCGCCGCCCCCCCTCACCTTTTCCCGCCATTACTTTCTACATTAGCGACGAGGACTGCCTCAAGCGGTCAGGGAAGCCCCCTCTGTGTGGGGAAACATGTTTTTTTTCCCCAGCAACCGCTCATGACCCTCACGCCTCGCTACCCAGTCCCAAAAGCCGTTTTTTGTAACTACTTCAAGAACCACTTTTTTTGACTTTCTTTTTTCCTCAATAGAATCAATTTATGCTTTTTTAATTTGAACATATATCTTGTGTGAAAAAACGATTACATAAGAATTTATTTATAGTAAATAGACTTAAAAATTCCAATAAATAACGTAATACTTTTTCATACTTTTTGAAGGAATTACAATTAATTTGTTGGATGCCATGAAACTTCTGTACAATTTACTGTAATATTTTAGTTTGTACTTGTTTTGATATAAAATGCCGTAATTGGCCAGATGCAAGTAAAAATTACTTGAATAATTACTTAACTCACATATATATATTATAATATATATATATATATATTATAATTATATATATTAAATATATATATATATATTAATTATATATTTATATATATATATAATAATATATATAATATAAGTGTGGTGGTGTGTGTTGTTGGTGTGTGGTCTGTGTGTGTGTTGGCTGGTGTGTGGTGTGGTGTGTGTGGTAATTGTATATATATAAAATTTTTTTTCCATATATATGGAAGGTGTTGTGGTTGGTATAATAATTGTATAATGTAAAATAAATATTTACATGTAATGTGTGGTGTGTGTATAAATATATATATATATATATATATATATAAAATTAATATTATATATATTTTAATTAATATATATATATGTATATTATTGTAAAATATAATATAACATTAATATATGTATACATATTTATATATGATATATATCTGTATAGAACATAAATTACATATGTAATAATATAATTGTGTAACACATACAACCATGTATATAATAATTGTGTAACACCTACACATGTTTTTTATTTTATATAGATATATAAATAATACCCGCACATGCACAAAACTTCTAGAGTCCCCCTTGGTGAGCCTTTTAGTTAATGGGCCAGTTTTTTCGGAGAAGAATATATTAAATTAGCCCTATAAAAAAACGTAACCTAAATTTACTATCACATGAGTAACATTTATCGTGGTAATGGTGCTTCAAGAAAACCCCCCTACCTTTTTTTA